>NW_028260367.1:0-44869 GCF_056163025.1 Triticum urartu | reverse complement strand
ATATCTCTAAACCCTTCTTGCGGATGGTTCAAAACGAAACTTAGTGGCAGCCCCTATCTTCCCCATTTTCTAGAAGTAAAGGACAATGATCTGACCCAGCTTGCAAGAGGGATAGTAAAACTTAGGAAATAAATCCTCATAAGTTGAGAACTTCAAAACTCTCTCACTTCACTGGCCTGTCTTGTTTGTTAGTCCAGGGCCACCAACCCTTCTCAGTTCCTGTAGTTCAGTTCAGATATGAATAGCATTAAAAGCTTCCATCCTATTAATATGTATTCTGCCATTGTTTCATGAGCAAAATCTGATCATGTCCCGCAAAGGTAGATCAACACTCTGCACAAAGTTAGTGAGCTCTGACAAAAACATAGCTCTTAAATTTGGTTGGACCATAAACATCCACCCAAGCACAATTATCACAAAGCCTCTATACTCAAACACCATGGAGAAATTGACCCTCCCCAATGAGGTCTGCATCCATGACATCCAGATTGACTCCAATAAGCATTCCACCTTTACTGCCACTGGCTGGCTTGCAAAACCACTTGAAAAGCTTTCTGCCACCAATTGCCATTAACTCTTTATCTGAGAACTGTTCTCTCTTAGTTTCTTGCACACAAAACTATGTCACACCCACTCTATCACTTCAGAAGGTTGCCCCCTTCTACCTGGCCAGGCCCCTCACATTCAAGATTAGTGTCTTCATGGCGGTATCTGTTTTTTGTTATGCCTCCTCTTAGCTCTGCTCGTAGTGTTCTTGTCACCAACTGGTATACAAGTACTGTGATTATCTAACTCTTCAACAATCTGAGTAATATCCTCATTCTCTGAATCAGAGCTTAACTCGACACTGGAAGGACTGCTCCTTCTCATGAGCAGCTAACTTCTTTTTCTGAGCAGCTTCATAAAGCAATGCTTGAGCAAGTTCTCTTGCTTTAATAGAATTTATAGACCTGTCAATTTCCTCCTGTGTACTGCCAACACTAGACCACTATCTACAGCAGATTTTACTAGACTAGCAGAATCAATGGAATTGCAAATAGCATATCTGTTAGTAGAAGACATACCTGGTTCATCAAGATTCTTGCGTGAAGCCATCCTTTCTGCACGTTGCTGAATAGGCATGCCATCCTTCGGGATCCTATCCTAGCACTTGTCCTCGTTGCTTTAATTCTTGCGTTTGCACCTCATTGAACTTCTCTTGTTCTTTTGGTCATTCCAGAAAAAACCTCCATACCTTAATAATAGGGGCTTGTGTATAAAGGAAAGCAGCAAACCGTCAAAGGCGAAGCTGTTCTATCTCAACTCTCTGACTTGAAGAGAAGATGTGGCGGATCTCAAGGCTGGCTCTATTCCAAGTACAAGTTCCGAGGTGAAATGCGTTGATGTGGCCAATCGATATACAGTATAGTTGAATGGTTCGACAAGTTCACATGCCGGAGCTACCTGTTCTCCGCGATTCAATTGGTTCTTCTGCCTTGCCTTCTTATCTATCGGTCCCAAGGTCAAAGAAATAGGTTCAGTGGTTCGACCTCCCAAAGGTTAAAGAAAGACATCGGTATTAAGACCACTCCCTCCGGATGATGATATGTCCCAACCATCTATAGCCCATGGTTCGTTACTCGGGAATTCGGAGAGGTCAGATGAGATAGATGGGTGTGTTCAAAATGGAATGATCCCTTTTCTCATGTTTGCATTTTTGTTGTCCACAAACAAATAAAGAGTCCGAAAAGACGTACGCATAACAGACTCGGTACCTAGGTCAATGGGTTCAGTGGAGAATTGCGTTACTGTAATAGCGAAGGTATCTATGAAATGCAGTACCAAGGTCAATGAAATTGAAAGGCACCTCTGACAACAGAATCAAAGGAATTTGCCTGACGAGACCATGAAGGCGCACTTCAACGGGTTTAACTTGAGTGCATGTTGCCTTAGGCGGTCGAATACGATTCTGAGATGTTGAAGATGTTCTTCATAGGATACCGCCTTTACAACGAGATCATCTACATAGCACTCGACAATCTTATGTATTATCTCATCGAAGATCTTAGTCATGGCGCGTTGATATGTAGCACCGGCGTTTTTGAGACCTTTGGGCATAACCTTGTAACAATATATGCCTATTGGAGTGCGAAAGGCTGTGCTTTATCAGGCAAGCTTCTCTTTCTTTCGCCAATGAAGTTCATATAAGTGTATAGAAAGCCTTCTTTTCACAACCATGCACAAACCAAAGTGCTGCTGAAACGTGAAATCCATGCACCCAACAAGTTCCAGTTCATAAGCAATGAAAAAGCAGAGTATATGGGAGGATAGTGGCTAAACTGTTCACTTGAGGAGAGTGGGAAGTGACTAGTCCGATAGGAGAAGAGCGGAAGTGCGATCTTTCGATCCAATCTACGTCGACTAAAATCCATGTCTCATGGCACGAGGGCCATTGCGAGTTGATGTTGTTGCTTTACCGTCACAGTCTGTCCTCAAGAGAGGCATCCCATTCCTGGCCAGACAAAGTTCCTATTAGTTCTCTTATAGGAAGCTAGTATACCTGAATGGCCTCCGGTAGCTGTCCCATGCAGTTCTTGCGCTATCCTGGCTCTTGCATTTCCAGCGGTCCCACATAAAGCCTCCCCTTTTTTCCTTAATACCCTTCCTCCTCCTCTTCCCAACCATCTTGTCCTCCTCTCGCTTCACTAATGCTCTTCTTAACTTCTTCAGCTAATTTTTATCCTTCGTAGCTTTGTTTCACTTCTCCTATCCATCCGGCAACAACTTGCTCACAAGGGTGCAACCACTGAATTTGTAACGACACAATGATTTGAAAAACAATCAAAAGATATGTAAAGAACACAGACAGTAAAGGTAGAAGATCATTTCCGGGTAGATAGGAGAGCTATTAAATCCACAAACATGAATCAGAGTTTCGACTGGGTTCTCCAGATTTAACCAAAAGAAGACTTTTCTACAAATAAGAGAATTTCTCATTTTTTTGGTTTATACCGAGCCAAAACATAGAATTTCCATTGAAGAAGGAAGTAAGGATGCTAGCCGGAGAATCAAGAAATAAATACTTCCCATTCCGATTCTTTTTTAGTTCCCAAGATAGAATTTCTTTGTTTTTGGCAAGAGCGGTGGGTGACAACGTGCAAGACTAGATAGGTTTGGCTTTGATCTGATCAATAGGAATAGGAGGAAGCGTTGGAGAGGTACCAAATGACTGAAGAGGGGAACCCATCTGACCACATGTAGAGCCAGCCCATAAGTAAATTCAAGAGAATTTCTTCATCTTCCAAAGTATGTGAGTGAGGTAAAAATTCCATGGATCGATCTCATCACTCACATCCAACAACTAGTGAAAGATGTAATGATGAAGCTATAGGAGAAGAAAAAGCGTTGGTTTTGATTGGTAATCTTGAGTTGTCATCTTTTGAAAGAGAGTAACTTGCTGGATGGAGAGCAGCTAGGAGAATAAAGTTCATCTTTACCCCATCTTTCATTCCAACTCTATTTTCTTGTGTGCGATCCTTCTTTCTGGTTTGGAATCCAAGAAGCTCAATGGGCTAGTTTCAAGTTCGATCAGACACGAAATCTGGTATAGCCACCAGCCTAGATAGAACGGGCGGGGGAAGAAAAACTAGGAGCGAGCCACATTCAAGAGGGTTGTCAAAGGCCCTCTCAATAGAGCTATTTTGTCATTGAATCGATGGAGGGAAGACTCCTTCGGTAGGTGCCCTCCGACTCTTCCAGTTTCTGGGTGGGATCTTATGGCTTAATCTCTGATTGCGCAGGATTCATCTTTGTTTGGTAACCTCAGACCCTGAACCAGGAGTTGGAAGCGCCTTTGCCAGACTTTCCAATTGAACACGATGCGGCGATGCACTCGGCAAGGAGAAGGCTGAACCCTGGTGCTACACTACAGCAGAAGCTTTGGCAGTTTACCATGGCTTGATGTTCTAGTTGTCATGCTAAAGCCGTTGATAGCTACTTCGCTTGACGAGCTAAGTAGAAAAGACTTTGTGGATGAATCCACAACTGATGGTGCTTTAGGTTGATCTGATCCCTAGAAGGAAGAGTTTTGGGCTTAAGGCATAATTGCTCTATTGCGGCTACCCCTGGCTATGTCATCCGATGCTGTTCACAAAAGCGGCTCTTACTATAGACCCGGCTATCTCCGAGTTGAAATCGAACCCAGCCCCGGGTTTCCGTCCATCAATCCAGAGCTCAAGACAACCGCGATACTTAAATCGCTCAAATAGCCACCTTAGACGGACACAGCCATTAGAGAAGAAACTGAAACTCGATGGAGTACCCTAAACCAGAGATCCTCGACAAAGAAAGTCTCTAATCGATGAGACGAAATATCAATAGAGGAACGAAAACCGCAGGGTATGAAATTTGGGTAGGGTTGGACAGGGAAAGTCCAACTGAAACTTTCTTTGATTACCTTTTTTCTCCAACTGCTCAGAGATTGCATTTGCCCTTAACCGGTAACCTCCTTTTAATCCTTCGTTTAGACCCTATCTATTGGTATTGGCATTGGCTCGAGAGCAAGGACCTTATTTGATCGCTTAGAACTTGATGGAGGGAAACTCACTCGCTCGAGATATGCTTAAGCTAGCTCAGGAAGAGTACTAATTTATATGCCTTAAAGAGGGGATTCAAAGAGTAGCCTTTTACTAGGGCTTAAGTGACTCGTTTCATATTGCTTACTATGGTCTGGACAGTGAGGAAGGTGAGTTGGAAGATATACCTAATGTCAAATGAGACTTTCTCCTCACCAAATTGAAGCGTGAGCTTAGCATCTTTCACATCGATGACAGCCCCTGCAGTAGCTAGAAAAGGTCTCCCCAAAAAAAAATAATAGGAAAGCTCTTATCCTACATCTCCAAGACAACAAAATCAACTGGAAATGCGAAGTTACCAACTATCGCAGGGATATCACCCAAAATGTCTGCCGGATCCTGATCAGCAAGGTGGAGAGTGATGCTAGTCGGCCGTACATCACCCAATGGTAGTGGCTCGTAGACAGTGAAGGGAATCACAGTAGACCCAAGACCACATAAAGCATGGAAAGTTTGACTTCCTATCAAGCATGGAATACTGAAACTGGCAGGCTCATCTAAGTTGAGAGGTAGCTTATTTGAACGAGTGCACTACATTCCTTAGTAAGAGTAACCAGTTCTGGCTCGTTAATGTTTCGCTTCTTTGCGAGCTGGTCCTTAAAGAACTGTGTATACATCGGCACCTGTAAGACACCATCAAGGATGGGGGTGGTAATCTGCATATCTGTCATCATATCCAGAAACTTTGCAATCTGCTTGTCTTCAGTTGACTTCACAAACCGTTCTGGAAATGGCAGCTTCGGGTTGACAGGTGAAGCAGATTGATGATGGATCATTAGGAGCAATAGCTGCTGGTGTAGAAGAACTAGGCTGTGCAGCAGAAGTAGTGGACTGTTGAGGTCCCTGCGGAGAAGGTATTGGGCCGGCTAGGGTAGAAGGCAGGTGGTACATACAACGCTGGCATTGGGGAAGAGGATCGGTTGTAGTCTTACCACTCCGACTAGTAAAGGCTCCACGTGGGTGAACTTCAGGTTGAGGTGGAAGTCTCCCTTGTAGATGGTTGTGAGGCTACCATACGAGTGGTCAATGTTTGCATAGAAGAATCCTTACACCCAATATTGTCACTCCTTTTAGAATACCTGTCTACACCTACATCAGCAAGATGTAGTTTTATTAAGTCGGCTTCCATTCCTTATTCGGAAGGCGTTGGATACTTGATATACGCTATGCTATGTACTCGGCCCACCATTGCGCATGCTGTTTTAGGAAGCATATTTGGATCCTTATTCAGGGAAAGCTCATATCCATCAAAAACCAATCGAAGTCCAGCTTTATCCCGAGCATCCGTTGTTTGCCCCGATTGAAGATCCGACACGACACCCTCTCTTCCATCTCCGGCTTCCTAACCAGATCCGTTTACCCCTGCTTGAAAAAGTGTTTCCATTCGTAGTTCGGGGTTTCCTAGTCCCAGGTTTATTCGTAACCGGCTCCCTATCCAGGTCTTCCTCCTCAACAGCTATCTTTGTTTGACGGTGTTCGTTGCCAATGCAATAGTAATATATGCTTGCTTTCTTCCTGTTCGCATATCCATATCGAAAACTCTTCTTTCGTAGGCACATTTACTTCAATTCAACTACTTCATTGATGAATCAATTTGAGGAAATTCAAAAATACCTTGCTCGCCTTCGCAACTGCCTTCTTTTCTGTGCCTTCCTAGTTTGCCAACCCTATGTTTGATTGCGAGTTCCGGCGGGGTGAGTACCTGGACGGACAAGGGGTTCCTTTTCGATTTCCATTTTAGAGCTTCTCTCTAGTTCGAATATATAGAACTTCCTTCTTAGAAATGGAATACCTTCACCTTAGAAGGGTGTTCTTCCTACTAGTGAAACCAGATCTGCCTTTTTCGGCTAAGCCGATTCCAATGATCGGACGGACAATACTTGCTTAAACCTAGCACCCTGTTGCCTTGCTTTTCCTCCAGCCGTACCTGCCTCGCCGCTCGTGATACCCAGGAAGGGCATCCCTCACTTCCCAGATCGTCTCGCACTTCTTTTGTCACTGGCACACACGCTCTCGTGGGTCTATCACTGAGAAATCCCTTTTCGCCGGGCGGTGCGGTAAGTAAGACTAGTCGATGGACAACTGCTGACTGAATAGGGAGAAGATGCATTTTCCTAGGCTCTTTCTACTTTGCTCATTGGGTATAGCCGTCAGTGATCCACAGATACGGCGCTTTTGGATTCCTAAAGGGATAGGATAGTTCTTTCTGGGCTTTAGAGGTCTCCCCTTTAACCTAGTACTCTTAGGAAGGCCGGGTTAACCTTCTACTAGAACTGTTCTATCTACGAAATTGGAAAGTAGGGTCAACTTGCCATAATATATAGCCCAACTTGATCCGTCTTAGAGTAGCCGCCTATGGAACCGCCCCCGAGTCAACAATGCACCAGATCGCGAGCCTTATATGAGTTTCATAGTCAGCCTGCTCTTTCAAGAACGTGCCTTCTAAACTCGTTGTTCCGCTTGCAGATTGGAGTTTCCTACTGACTATCCGGGTTCTTGATACCGCCGGCCGGGAATAAGTACCTATCCCTTACGGGAATCGAACCCGTGTCTTCGACATGAAAAGACGATGTCCTAACCTCTGGACGAAAGGGACCAAAAAGCTATTTTTCATATACTTAAGAGAAGAGAAGTGGTTCCTTTTCTTTCTATACGAAATACTTGATGCACTTATTGAATGGAAACTTGAATTGAGAGAAAAGGTGTGCTACGCTTCTTCATTCTCGTAACTCAATCAATATCAAGAACATAAAGAGTTTGTATAGAGATGGATTTCTCTTCAGTTCCAAGACTTTTTTTTGAATGGCTCGTGTTGCGCTAGTGACACGAGGGTAAAACGCTCGAGTTGGCTTGCTGACTCGAGGAGGGAAAGGCTCCATTTGCTTTAGTGAATGAGAGAAGAAACAACCATAGTAACTATCTATGAAATTGATTGATGGATATGAGAGTGGTGCAAGACCGGGACAGAGGAACCATAGGAATGTTATGTCAGGTTCCTTGCTCACTTCTCAAGCCCAATATCATTCCTCCAACTCGGACTTTCATGCTATAATTAAGAACCCCCCTAAACAATGACAGCGTACCGAGCGGGCCCTACGTCTATCGGGGAGCTCAAATCCTCACTAGAGTGAGGCACGTCTCGATCAATACATCTCGAATCTAAAGAGAGAATGTTATTGTTATGCTGTCCCCACTCTGGAGTATGATTGACCATATCATCCAGCGAGTGGTCTTAAGCGCTCAGTGCATCCATACTGAACTCGAATGTGCGCGCTTCGGAAGAGAAAGTAATGCGAACTACTAACTGTTATGCCGGCTTGGCCCGATCAAGACTTCTATCCCTCAGAAACTGTCTCGCGTCTTATCCGTGTGCGCGGTTGAGGAAATTGGACTTCGTATTCTTCCTGGGTCTGGCTCGTGGGCCGACGTCGTCTTGTGTTGTAATCGGGGCACGAGTATTCGAAGTAGAAGCGCTAACATTCCCCCTTCCTTGAGAAAGCGCTTGACCCCAAGCCGGTGCATAAGGAAAACGAGTCTTCAGGTCGATGAGGTCCTCCCAAGTATTGTCCAGTGCCATCGACTCGGACCAGCGAATCAAGCCTTGTTCCAGGACTTGATCTCCCTTTATTACTTATACCAACGACTCACCAAAACTTGCATAGGGACAGAGGGATTGTCAGTCTCAGATGGTAAACGAGAGGATACCTGAGACAGTGGGCGGGGGAACAACACGTCGAAGCTTAGAGACGTGAAAAATACAGGGTGCACTTGAGAAGTTGAAGGTAGCTCCCGGTGTTAATATGGAACAGCACCAACACGTGCTAGAATCTTGTAAGGCCCAAAGTATCGGAAGGAAGGGTTGTGGCATTCTTCCCCTAAAAGGTGCACATCCATCGATTCCCTCATCTAGTGTAGTGCTCTGTTCAGAGACCAAGGAAGCTATTAGTTTGAGTTCCTGATTTCCCTGTTGCCGACTAGATTGCTTACCGACTTTCATGATGGAAGAAGATACCGACTTGAGGGAAGGCAGTACAGAGCAGCAGCCTAGGGATAAGCAGGAATTCAGGTTAGCTTTTCTGTTTTCCGAATCTTACCCACCTGAGAGTCCTAGTCTCGAAAGGGCGCCTTGGCCATCCAGCCTTATCGCAGAATTGATCCAAAAGTTGTGAGCCGATAGAAGTGGAAAGATAGCAGGTTTCAGAAAGGAAATATTCCAATGGTTAGATTACCTCCATCTCGGTCAACGATGGGGATTTTTCCTTAATTGGTTTCTTCTTGGTTTCTTGATTTTCACATCCGTCTTAAAAAAACAGGGGCCGTGCACGGCGCGTCTTCTGGGAATTGTGACCGTTGGTAGCTTGCTTTTAATGAAAGCTGCTGTTGACTTTGGGTCACTCTACTCCCTTTTCGAAGAGCGTCCCCTATTAAGATTGACGGCTTTGTTATACGGAGCCATACAGATCTATATATGCTTGCTGCGGCCAAAAACCGTGAGGGAAGTAGTAATCACATTTCTATTTATTTTTCTATTCGGGGCTATTATGGCTTTCGATATCTTTGTTCACCCCGGGAACAATTTCCAAATCTTTCCACCGAGTTGGTTTATTTTCCTTTTTTCGAATTCCCTGGCTTCTTTTACCTTTTTGTATTTATTCCAAAAGTGGGGTTCGCTACGCGAAATCCACCCATTAATACCAATTTACTTCTCATTACTATCCACCGTTTTAAGTCATTTTCCTGAACTCGCTCCCATCTCAAGATGGATGGAAGGGTTTCAGTTGCTTTTTCTTTTTCTATCTCTTTTCTTATTCTTAGAGGAGAGGTTTGCCAATAGTAAGGCTAGCACCTCTCTGAAAAAGAAGGAGAATCAGGGGGTGACGTCAGTCGCAAAACCACCATGCACCACAGGTTCTTCGCCAAGTAAATGATGTCTTTTTCCGCGCGCTACTGTGAGGGTTGGGATGGCAAATACATCACTGAAAGGTGATGGGGTCGCCGGGATCCCGCTATGGGGGTCCTCCCGTCATGAGCGACCAGTAGGATAGGTCGATGTGAGACATTGGTTCGACTCCAATTCATGACGAGTTTCTAAGGACAGCATTCTCTCGAAGATCAAATGCAAAAAAGCAGGTAGGATAAAAGAAGTCATTTAATAGGTTGAGAGAGGCTATCTCTCCTTTCCTTCTATCTACGATATTTTTAAGGTTATCCCCCTTTATAGGTATGGTTAGCCTAATAGCTCATCAATCTAGGATAACTGGGTTTTTAGTAAATCGAATGGATGCGCCTGTTTATCTTAATAGAGCGAAGCGGTTACCAGGGTAGCGTCCTTCCTCACAGTGGGCAGGCTCGATTGCACCCCATAAGGGCCCCATCACCTTTTATTATAAAACAAGCACAGCACATCAACAGAAACTCTTTCTATATGATAATTTGAGAGTGAAAGTAAGAAGTGGAATGGAAACATGGATTTATAGTTTGATCGGGGTGAGGAATTGGACAGGATCGGGCATCAATCAGTGCCCTCCGTCCCAACGGGAAATGCACTCATGAATTGATGATTTATCCGCCACTGCTGTTGATGCCAGCCCTAGTAGGACGTTGATACTTTCTTATTTAACCCATCCATAAAAAAGGGATCTTTGAAAGAAAAAGTTCTTCCCACCTAGTGCTACTTTCTTACTTCCCCCTTTGCCCAATAACTGAGATCTTGCAAATAGTTACTTAATAGCAAGCACTGATCTAACTTATGCTTTCGAGTAACCTGACGAACGCGAACTACCTTCGTACATTCTGTCCAACTGGCAGGCACACCCCCATATTAATAAGTGATATAGATAGGAATGTGATTGAATAAGAACTCTTCTTAGTATCGCGTGCGGAACCCGAAACCAATTCCCACTTCCAACTTGAATGCACGGGGACGGGACGGCTCAATGCACAGGGACGGGACACGGGGCTAGCACTATTTTATGCGGCACTAACCCCCATTTGTGCGGCACTAAGCTCCCAATTTCACTTCTTGGATCTTGGCGCCAAAAAGCCATACATAGCTATCACTTCTCGTGCCAAAGCGCTCCCCGGAGGGAGACCCATCCACTAATTAATACCTTCTTCGGAGGTCGAAGATGCCATCCCGCTCCCGAAGAAAGGAGACAATCTATGTAACCTTAGCCCACCTTTTCGAGTACAGTAGACTCTATCGTACCATGAAATGAAGAAAACTAACATATAACAGCTGAGGGTCAAGCGGAAGAAAAAAGGGAGAAATGGTTTTTGAGTTGGGCATGATGAAAGCGGGCACAATGGCATTACTTAGAAGCTATTATGTCCTGTCTTGGCTTTAGCAATAAACTTGTGCGACTGATGACTCCCTCCATCCCTGACATCGCCAAGACTAATGGATAAGGTTTTGCCGCATCTTAATCGAACCGCATGCGGAGCTCAGCTCCTAAGAAAATAATAAGAAATATCTAGTTTTGTTTCATAAGTGGCGAGCCAAGGAATAAGAATACCGCCCCCTGATCTGTATAGCCATCCTTAACCAAAAGAAAGACAATCAACATTATCTATTTTATTCTTTCAAAAAGAAGCTGAACAACCTACTGCTTGAAAAGCGGATTTGGCTTATTGCTTCCCGTCCTCCTCCGTTTATCCACTTTTCATAGCTACTCAAGGCTTCTCTTCGATAGTAAAGTATTAAATTCCACAGATCGTAGGCTGACGCCCTTTCCTAAACAATTCTTTTTTACAATCTCTACCCCACCTCTGCTTTTTCTTTAAAATTCCTTCTAAAAACCAGCTCCGGGATTAAGGTTTATCCGGGCATTCATTGTAGAGTAGAAGTGGGCTGCGAGCGCGGCTTGGACCAAAAAGAAAGAAACTGAGCAGAAAGAGCGAGTAATTGAATATAGGAATCTGACTTGCTTTGCTGAGAGTTCATAAGCTATTGATACAGGGTTGGCTTCCGCTTTTGTGATCGGATCTCAATATCTATTTTTATATTCGTACTCCAAGGAAAAAGAATGCAGGCCAAAAGAGGAATGAGTGAGGAAAAGTACGATTTACCGGGAGTCGGATTTTCATAGAGGCCGCAGGTTTGTTACCGACAAGTAGTAGTTCGTTCCTCTTTCTCCGTGTAAAGACGGAGCTCCTATTCTCATATATAATGTATGTGTTCCGAGTAAAGGTAACACGTATGCCCGTTTTGAACTGGAAAAGGTAGGATTCCCCGTGTTTTTGTCCTAAAATTGACACCTCCTCTCTATTATGAAATCCCTCTATCCTGGCGCATCGGTGTATGCTGTAAAAAGGGAGCTATATGCCACGTGAACCTCCCCATCGCTATCCCATTCCAATTCAGCTCTTTCCTTTCCCTTCCTGACCTTGAAACTGGCTAACGCCTTTTATGAACTCTTATCCAAAATCTCTCAATCAAAGTATGTTCCTTTTCAAACCTTCTTCTAGCTCTAGCTTTTCCAAATCCCTATCGTCCGGTCACAGCTCGTGCATCTTCATGGATATCTACTACCATGAAAAGTAGATCGTTTGAGGGAGGGTTCGCTGTGATTGTTTTCAAGTGATCTGCCACTGGTTTTCCTGAGAAGGTAGTCCAATGGCTTCTTCTTTTTCTACACCACCTGGGAACTGTCTTCTTTTTCTACACTACCTGGGAACTGAAGGGCTACTCGGGAGGCTTAAGGCAAGGTCAACCCAATCCTTACCACTTTGTCTTGATCATACTTCCGCTTTCTACCTTCTTGTTTGCAAACTCGTAGCTTCTTCAACACTCAGCCTAAAACAACCATCTTGAACAAGAATCTCTTCTTCAAAGCTGAATCTGAAATCAATGAGTCCTGATCTACACCCTTAGACGTCGATGCACTTACTCCTTACTCTATTTGGACTTTATGGCTAATGACTTACTTGAAAGATTCGTGCAGGTACATATACAACTGACTATACTACTAATAATAATAGTGACTCTGGTTCAACTTCTTACTTTTCTTGATCGTACTTGTACTAAATTAGAGTTGATTGAATAAGGAAGGCTGACACGCTTCTCGGTTGTGGAGTCAGTTCTCGGTGGTGGTGCAAATACCTTCCGCGCTTTTAACCCAACTCAAGCTGAAGAAACTTATTCAATGGTCACTGCTAACCGCTTTTGGTCCCAAATCTTTGGTGTTGCTTTTTTTTAATAAACGTTGGCTACATTTCTTTATGCTATTTGTACCCGTCACCGGTTTATGGATGAGTGCTATTGGCGTAGTTGGCCTGGCTCTGAACCTACGTGCCTATGACTTCGTTTCCCAGGAAATCCGTGCAGCGAAAGATCCTGCATTTTATACTTTCTACACAAAAAAGATTCTTTTAAACGAGGGTATTCGTGCGTGGATGGCAGCTCAGGATCAGCCTCATGAAAATATTATATTCCCTTAGTAGGTTCTACCACGTGGAAACGCTCTTTAATGGAACTTTCGTTTTAGCTGGTCGTGACCAAGAAACCACCGGCTTTACTTGGTGGGCTGGGAATGCCAGACTTATCAATTTGTCCGGTAAACTACTTGGAGCTCACGTAGCCCATGCCGGATTAATCGTATTCTGGGCCGGAGCAATGAACCTATTTGAAGTGGCCCATTTCGTACCAGAAAAGCCCATGTATGAACAAGGGTTTATTTTACTTCCACACTTAGCTACTCTAGGTTGGGGAGTAGGGCCAGGGGGGGAAGTTCTAGATACTTTTCCGTACTTTGTATCTGGCGTACTTCACCTAATTTCCTCCGCTGTCTTCTCCCTAAGTTTTGCTAAAACCGGCAACGTAAAGTTTGTCATTTGTTCTTTTTTTTTTTTCATTTTCTTAGGTAGTTTCCTCAAAGTTCTGTTCAGTCCATCATAGAAGCCTGTTCGATACCATTGGGAGTGGAATCTCTTCCTTGGGTGGCATTACTTTAGCCCATAGGTTTTCATATATACACATTAACGACACACTAAGGGATGACGGGACGAATGGTGGAATTAGCAGTTTCAAACGGCAATAAAAGAGTACCAGAAACAAAAGAAGGAGACCAGGGAAGTGGTAGACATAGGTAGGTTACATTTAGACAGGAAAGTGAAGTGCAGTAGTAGTTTACGGGCAAGGAACATCGGAGAGCTAGAACAGTAGGCGGCCAAGCAGAAGGAAAGTCTCATCTGTCTGAGTAAACGAGAGAAGGAAGAGTATCAAACTAGCTGAACAACTATACTAGGCCTAGTAATCCTATTTCACGAACGTATATTCATGCATGGGCTTGCTTTTGATTAAGTAAAAGAATAGAAGGAGAAAAGCTATGAGGGCAAATAACGAGTGAAAAGAGAATCCTTTTTATCGGTGTCGAAAGTCTGCTGATAGCTATGAAAAGTGCCTTCCTTCTATGAGCCAACCATCTTAACTCCTCTTCTTTACTCATACTTCTCACTTTTCCCCTCCCGGGCAAAGAGAAAGGGCAAGTAGATAGCCAGTCAAGGCTTCACACTTATAGCAAAAGTGGAGTGTACACACCATCAGCATGAAGGAAAAGAGCTAACCTTGGGTACAGAGTGCTACTAGTTTTATCTCTCACTTTACTATTTGGGAAGAGAAGACTCTTTTATGGGCAGGAACGACCATTGTACCCAACCACTTGACTGTTTGAGATGGATGGTTTTATCGGATGGGCATTATTATCTTGGTTTAACCACCTTTCCTAGTACCTTCGGACACTACAATAGGTAGAGAAATTTCCGTCTTTCTTAACCTTTATTATCAATTTCAAGTCGTCGATTGTTAAGCATTAACTTCCTGCACCTAACCTCACACCAACTCCTTACAGATCGGGTCTTTAGGGCTCACAACAACTGGGAGGATTATTGATCGCGGTTAGTTTTCTTGTATCAAATGACTTGCCCAAGCTACCTTTCCGACTTGATGAACTAATCATCACAAGCAAGGGAAAGAAAACAAGGCATATTTTACCCTAGTTCTAGAGTTCAAGTAGCATAAACCGGTGCTAGCCCTATTACTGGCATTACTTAGTAGCCTAGCTAGCGCCCTTCTGTGCTATTAAGCATATCTTTACCCTTGCAAACCTACTGTACTAAATGCCTTTCAAGATGTATATTTCTAAACTGACTTAACCTATTAAGCCCTTCCCCCTAAACTTAAAAATCCCTATCCAGAAACCTATCCAGATGCCTTTCTTTTGAAACCTAAGACACCGGTGCTTATACCTATACTTGCAAACAAACCCATCCCTTGCTTCTTTACCTATTACGTATAAACCTCTTCCTACCAGGTGCGTCTAATTTATCCTGGGTGTCCCCACCAGAAAGTCCACCGTTACCAGAGCCTCGGTACCTATACCGGAATCTTAACCATTACCATCACCGGTATCACCTCCATCTTTACCAGACTCAGTATAACCATTACCATTATCATCATTGTTTCCACCATCATCAGCATTGTCCTCAGAAACGGGAATATACTTTTTTAAGTCAGAATCCTTACAACCTAAAGAATTCATACTCTCACATAAACATAAAGTTAAGAGCACCGGGAATTAGCTGAGCAGCTTTCAAGGTGCCTACTAGCAGTTTGTTTATGCATTCTCTATTTCAGTTGCCAGTTTTCCACGTTTCATCTATCTAAATTATTCGGGCATGCTCCAAAAACCAAACCAGGGAACACATTCAAAAGTAAGAACATGAACATAAAAAAATAAAAATAACTCAAATATTAATTTGACAAACAACCAATAAGAGCAATTGCGCATCCAGACATCACGTTTTTCGATTCGAGTTTTGGCAGGGCAGGCAATCTGCGAATTTATGGATCCTTAAGCAGTAGAAGAAGGAAAGTCTGCCTTTTCTTCCACCTATACTACTTTCTTCTTTTGCGGATTGGAGGTTACCACAGGTTGCTTAGGAGGATCTATTTCAATGAAACCAATAAAAATAAGAACTAAAGATCTAATCTTTAAGAACTCAACGATCTTCTATCGAAAAAGAACCCGATGGAATTATTAGTATTTGGGATCTCCTACTCATCCCACCTCATCCGGTCTATTAGGTTCGGGAAGCTCGATCAACCCTGAAGAAATATGTGAAGAACAACATCTTCATTTCGAAAAAGGAATATTCTTTTTCTTCTCTTTTTATCTTTCCAAAGAAAACTTCTTTTCTTGCTTGACATGACACCAGGAACAGGAGGTGGTTCCACAACTCCATTCAATACCTAAGAAAATCTCTAATACTGAGATCAGCCTTTCAGTAGAGGAGCAACCAATGAGTGCGGACGCATACACCCTTGATTAGGACTAGCAATTAGGAGATCGTCCTCGAACAAAGAGCTCAACTGCTTTTGATTTCTTTGGATCAAAGCACTTCTTTGGCGGAGCACTAAAATCAGTACGGACACTGGGATCGACCATCCACTATTCTTTAAGGCACCTGAACCAATTATGAGAATGAACTAATAGCCAAATGTTTATCATATATAGATGGATTCCTTCCACCAATGCCAACATTGAATTCTAGACGACGTGCTTCATACTTCAGACATACTTTACGAAAAAGGGGAAACTCGGTTGAAATTCTTTCCAGTCGAAGTTTAGTTTTAGAGCCCAAAAACCCTCGATGAATCAATAAATCCATCCTGAGAAAGGGCCATTTCCCTCCGTCTTCCTTTGGGCAACGAAGAGTGCATTCTCCATCCAGTATTTGTTTGATGGTTCTCTATGCTTTCTTTCGGCTGGAAAGCTAAGCTATTCTCAGTGCTCTTACTTCAAGGATAAAACAAACTATCTATTAAAAAAATCCTTATCACTACAAGCTCCAATACCACGGGGTAGCGACAGAAATGTGAATTAGTACCCGTATCTGCTGATACCTGAATTGCTTCCACTTTAGAATCAGCTAGGCGAGAGCCCTGTTGTCCTACTGAAATGGATTCTAATAAATTCACAAGCACACGGATAATGAAGGGAAGCAGATAGAACCTATTCAATCAAAAAACGTATTCTAACGCCTGTATTTAGATAAGAAAAGCGAGGTTTCAATGGCTTGGAAGGGAATCTATCATCTGTCGGTCTAACGGGGGTTATAAGATGGATAATCTCACCAATGCTCTCTGACACAGCATACCTGCTATCCAAAGACCCCACCTATAATGTCAAGATAGCTCTGTCAACCAACGTTGTTTTATAGATCCAACCTTACCAGATGGTGTTTCTCTTATCTTCTCCTGAATGGGTTACTTAACCCTAGCTATACAGGTGGGGCACAAGAGACGGTACCAAGAGCTGGAGAAGCACCTGGCCCTGTACCTGTGCTGATTGAGTTCGAGAGCACCGGTATTTATTGCATTAGGACAGGTCTTGCATTGCTAGAGCTTTTAGGAAGACGAGTAGCTCTCGAGTACGTTTCTGTTTCAGCCACTCCAAATGAGCGCGTTTCACCATGCTCCACCAACTGTTCCAAACTGGCATCCTTTCCTAAACTCAATGAACTAATTGAGAATTCTTCCCTGCCTGGGTGTGCCCTTAATGAATTGATCCGTTGGCGGCTATAGCGAGATCTGGGTCAGAGTCTATCTCCCCATCCCTCCGGCGAGGTAGCAATGAGCTATCAAACGCCAATAGAGGACAGATCCTGTTGTCCGTTTGTTTCAGCACCACAATCTTTGTTCGTTCCTACAGCATCTAAATCAGCACTGGGAGCGGTTCCAGATGCACTTTCAGGTGAAGTCACATCAGACGTTTTCGAGGATGTTCTTGCACATTGCAGGGGTATCGAAACCCGTGAAACCGGGGCTACTGCCATTACAATCTGATCGAAGGGATGGCATTAGGTAGACAACAACCTCTCTTGAGCGCCGCCTTGATGGCTTTGTGAATGAAATTCGAGTAGATGTTGTTTCATCCCGCGTATGTCTAGAATCTTGTTAGGATTCGTCTATTCCAGGTCAGGAAAGAGCTTCTGTAAACTATCGTGATAAGCATAGCCTTCGCCCCGCAGAGTGCTATATCAATGGTTCACCAGGCTCAATTCATTAATGGCTTAGGGCCGGTCTTCAGTAAGTCAATCACCATCGGGTGGAGGGGAAAGCCCTACGTCAAGGTCAATGGATTCACCTACCCCAGTCTCAGAACTTTCTAGACTTTCTTACCTGTGTTCTTCTCAACTAAGAGAAGGGCGTGCATCTACAGCAGTGGTATTATCTTCCTTTTTCTTTTTGCATCTTTGAATCCTGGTGTGTTGGTTAGTACCGAAGCCTCTTGGCTAGTACAGAGTTGTGGTTTGATATAGCTACTAGAGAACCTGGAGGCACTCTCTGAAAATAAGTATTCTTCATATGACATGTGAATAGACAACTCCTGGTATGCTCATTTCATTCCTCTTGGACCTAGATCTTCACTTTCAAAAGTGCAGAATTGATGTATCAAAGGCATTTCAAAGGAACAGAGGGTCCATCTTTGAAGTGAGAGACAATTGGTTTCAACTGTGTCGTAGGGGTTGTATTCTTAGACCTGCCAGGCGGGAGGAACCACCGTCCTGGGTATTGAGCATGTGAATCATGTTATTTTGTAGGAATAGAGATTCTCAGCCATCATATCTTGTTCACACCTTGGCCATGTCTCCTTCCGAGAATGAGTTGGTTTGGGGAGATCATTAGGTTACTGAGATCGAAGTAGTGAGGCTGCTTGAGTGCCATCGAAACCCATTTGAAATTGCAATGACATATTGAAGTAGTAGTTCGTTCAGCACCCGATTAGGTATCTGGAAATAGTTCCTTAGCTCTTTTCTAGTTCGTTAATGACCTCAGCGGTTGAAATGGAATTGGATCCCGGCTTGTTAGTTAATAGAATCTAAATGAGATTGAATGGAAATGTTGGTAAACCGAGGGGTGCATCATACTTTTCAATAGATGTTGGGGTTCCTAAACCATAAGGATACTCTTTTCATAGAACAAGGCCTGCCAATCGATCTCCTAGGCTATAATCCAAGGGATAGCTTAACATGCATCTCCTAGATGGAAGTGTGCGACAATAACTTTGAGCTCCTGTAGTCTTTGATCCTTGATCTGAAGAGGTAGGCAGCTATGATAAAGAAGCCAAGGGATGAAGTGATTGTGGTTGGCGTGCCACATGGAAACTAGATAGGTGGAAGCTATTTTAGACGACCTTGCGGGTCATCCTAACATTGAAATGAAGCTATTCGAGCAGACAGTGAATAAAGCTATGAATGGGGGTAGCTTTACGAGGCATAATGCCGGTGTGCACTTTTCTTTTCTCAAACTGTGGTTGATCCTCTCTAAATCAGAGGTCAACATTTCTTTGCAATGAACGTTTATTAGGTCTGGAAAACCTTGTTAGGTGCACTCGTAGGTGAGCTCAAAGCGAGGATTCATGCGTTCTTTCTTCTCAAGAAGACGGAATGATTGCTCGGTATGATATAGATTCTTAGCCAGGGGTTTGGTAGCTTATGCCCCCTAGTTTGCAACGTAGAGCAGAAATGGTTGAAACGGCTCCCATTGTGTGTGGGAATTCTTTCAAATGTGCATGGCCTGGCGACTGACAGGATGCCCCTGCGAGTGCTATTCCATGTGCTGGAAAACCTCTTTGGCACATCTTTCGCGATCTAGTTAACAGCACTTTAGTGACTCATGTCTTCCATGGCTTAAACCTGCTTATTATACTAGAAACAATGGAATACCTCAAGTTGGATATAGGTGAGGTGGGACTTAAGAATGCCTTGTCTGGAACATCTCTTCAAAGCAAGAATTAGCGTATAGAAAGGAAGCAGCATTTCCTTTCAGCTGCTTTTAAAAAGTCCCCGGGGATATAGCCCACTTCTCATTTCTCAACACCAGCTTATCTTCTCTTTTCTTAAGTATAAGAGGGATAGGTACTTATTCCTGGCCGGCGGTATCATTGCTGCTCCCCGCCTAATGCGGATCATTGTGCAATGCTTATGTGAAATCTCAATCCAAAACGGATTCGTTTCGTTGGTAGAACCCACGCCGACGTCAAGATCAGTCTCCTTTCCTTTCAAAAGTGAGCGAGCAGAGCTGAAAAAGATGGAGTTACCTGGAGATGAGATTTCTTTCTACGGATATGAAGGATAGAAATATGCTATTTGCTGCTATTCCATCTATTTGTGCATCAAGTCCGAAGAAGATCTCAATCTATAATGAAGAAATGATAGTAGCTCGTTGTTTTATAGGCTTTCTCATATTCAGTCGGAAGAGTTTAGGTAAGACTTTCAAAGAAACTCTCGACGGGAGAATCGAGTCTATTCAGGAAGCATTGCAGCAATTCTTCAATCCTAACGAAGTAATTCCGGAGGAATCCAATGAACAACAACGATTACTTAGGATCAGCTTGCGAATTTGCAGCACCGTAGTAGAATCATTACCAACGGCACGCTGTGCGCCTAAGTGCGAAAAGACAGTGCAAGCTTTGTTATGCCGAAACCTAAATGTAAAGTCAGCAACACTTCTAAATGCCACTTCTTCCCGCCGCATCCGTCTTCAGGACGATATAGTCACAGGTTTTCACTTTTCAGTGAGTGAAAGATTTGTATCCGGGTCTACGTTCAAAGCTTCTACCATAGACCTAATTCGAGAAGGCTTGATAGTCCTAAGAAAGGTGAGGGTGTCCGAATGATCATTTTACATCACGATATCTTTTTCTTCTGGTTATGCGTTTTCCTCTGAACTTTTCTTTTTATTTATTTTATGGAATCGTCCGGGCAGAAACGGGCAAGAATCTCTTCTGTCGTAGAGGCCTCGTCGAGTGCTTCCGCTACGCCAGGAGATGATGATCAACGAAAAAAAGGGGTGGGACGGAGAGACGCCGATGGAAAAGAGGAGTTGAGGTCAGAGCCATCCACAAGCCACACCCCGCCGAACCCTTTTCCTGAAGCACCATCTATTGATTTCTTAAGGAAACGCATTAAAACGGTTCTTAGGTCCTGTCGAAATAAGTGCCCGGCGGATCGCCTATTACGCTCTACTTACTCGGATCTTCACCTTGAAACGGCGAGCGCGGAGAAACGGATCAAAATCGCCCAGGTCCTCGCGGATATGTCCAAGCGAGGCCAATATTTTAGGAGTAACAAAAGGGAGCAGCCCCATACCGACTTGATTATTCAAATCTGCGATTGGGAGCGGGATCACCTACGAAAAAGAAATTCACTGGTGTAGGTTTCTTTGCAGAAACCGAGGCCCCTACTTTCCTTCTAAGGGTAAGTCGGGGGAAAGAAGAGCGGGAACGAGGGCTTCTTTCACTGTTTCCCTAAGTTCAAAAGTGAATGTGGAAACGCTGTCTATGGTCTGGTTATAGCATCCCCTTTCTCAATTCCTTTCTGGTCAATAAGGATGGTTATAGCCAGCTTAGAAGGGAATTCTAAATGTAAGAAGTTGCTGGATGGTTTGCTCCAATGAAGAGGTACACCTAGGTAGGAGGGAGGGAGCACTTCGTTAGATTAGGAGAACTAGACCATGAGCGGGAGACTGGAGCGTTTGTACCATCGACGAGGGCCAATGAGACTAGACTATTCTACGAGTTTTCTGAGGAGCAACAACGGAAGGTGAACCTGGATACTACTAAAGAGGAAGACACAGACTAACAAGAAACAGCCTTGACTTATTCCTATCTACACCCACACAATCTCGATTTGACAATTTAATAAATGGAAGAATTGACTGTTTTATACAATGAGACCGTTCATCTTACTACAGCAGAGAGGCTACCAGGACACGACCTTTCGCACAATTGAAATGGTACTACTGTGTCCCTAAGGGCCCCGTCTTCCTTTTCAGAGAGAACTGAATCTGAACATCTTTCTATATGATAATTCGAGAGTAAAAAGGGAACCGAAAACATTGATTTTTTGTGAGAGCAATGATGAGTCGAGCCGCATCACATCAACTATAGAACTTAACATACACGTTTTCTTGTTGCGTTGCATTCCATTGTTTCAACCCTTCCCGGATAAATGCAAGTATCCGCTGATACCGGATCGGATCACGAAGAAACGGGAACAGCTTTCGCACTAGCAGAATGGGTACCACCATCAGGATTGAGAGGCCAGTTCGTTCACGATGTCCATGGTCCTGAAGATTACCGGGATCTTACGTATGTGAATTCATGCGAGGATACTATCAAGCTTCACCGACTCTGGCGGGGAGACGACCTCGCCATAGCAAGGCACTAAAGCTTATGTTGCAAATTATTAATGGATCAGTAGACTTTGGCGCAGCCATCCCAATCCACTTCAGCAGCGCCAGCGGCATCTCCAGAAGAACGAGGACCCTCTGCCTACAGGTAGAGATACCTGGGGTGGATTTTAAAGTGAAGAGCTGTCTGTTCTCAAGCTTATCCGCATTTCCCATCTGAACTTATTAAATAGGGGAAGCACAAAGGCTATCGAGTAAGAAAGGACAACTCCGCCCTATTTAATAATTGGAGCAAGCCATTTTCGAGTAGGAAAGGCAACGGCTTTTGAGTATAAAAAGGGGAGAAAGAAAGGATCCCAAACGAATGGATTTAGCTTGCCGAAATCATTCAATCGGTACAAAACAAATCCCAGGAATATTCTCCCAATGTTATCTTATTAAAAAGAAAGGAAATGTTTGTTCGGTAGATCGCCTTGCTTTTCTTTCACATTGGGGTTTAGTGGCAGCAAGAGGCAAGCAACTCTCTTCCGGCAGAAGCTAGCTTTGTTTACACGCTTACCTTTCTCTCCATGAATGTAATGAGCCCTATTTAGTAAGTGGGGCAAGTCAGGCAGTAGATAGCTAATATGAACGGATCTTGCAATGGATTATGCCAGAGTGAACTATTTCATCTTTTTATTGTAATTCAAAAAGCATTGGAAATATGCATCATCGATGTGAAAAGCCATTGCTGGGTGACTCGCACAAGTCCTTTCTTTTTGAATGAGGAAAAGAGGCGCATAATCGATTCCGGATTGCCCGGTGCCGACTTCCTTTCTTAAGCCAATGCACGCGGGACAGCTGCTAGAGCTCGAGGGCTTTCCCTTTCCTACTCCGACGATGCATCAACAGCGGGTACTTGCCTGTTTACATTCTGTGCTCCTTGAGTCGCAACTCATCCCTGCCGTCCTCATGCGCCGCACTCGCCGTCTTCAGCGCCTACTCATTTATTGATAACAGAGGGGACCCCAGGCACATTGAATGGAATTTCATTGATGGAAGCTCAGGATTTGCTTCCAAATCTGCCACTTTAGGAGTTTTCTTTTCCGTAAGCCAATATCGGCCTAGAAGATCGCACAATCAGTGGGGTAACAAAGATCGAACCCTGGGCTGCCGTTCCAGTACAAGTTTTTACCGTTAGAATAGGAAAAGCCGGGTCAAGAGGGAAAAGGAACCGTGGCACTTCACGTAAAGAGAAGCTTTGTCTGAGCTGAGAAACGCTCTGGCTAAACACCTTCCTCCGAGCAAACGCAGACCTATTCATTCGCGTGGCTTAAGAAACAGGAAAAGCACGACCAATTGGGGTGGGGTAGGCACGGCAGCTTCTCTAAAGCACGGCAGCACTGAAGCACATTTATCGCGGGTTCACATATAATATTTGTAGGGTCACCAGACCTAACGAGTGGAGTCATGGTTCCGCTTGACCTGAAAGAATGGTTGAGAGCCCCTAGCCGAATGAAACAGATCGCGCATTCTTTTCCAACTGAAGGTGCACTTTTCGCTGTTAAAGTATCAATTCACCACTGGCCATATGAAAAACTTAACTATCTTGAGCTTGAGCTCGACAAAGACTATTTCTAGGAGATAGACGCTGTTTTGCCTCACTTTGATCCAGTTGGTTCCTGAACAGGAAGGGGGATAGGTAGGTGGAGGATGCAACGAAAGGTCTCACTGGCTGGCGCCAGGAGGAGATATTGAAGGAAGAAGTGGTGATTAGAGAAGAATGGCAATGGCGTAGATCATTCTTAATTCCATCTTTTCACCCTTCCGCACCCCCTATTTAGTAAGTGGAGATAAATACGAATTTATATCCGGTAAGCGCTAAGAAAGTAAGAGCGACCTAAACCCTATCATTTATTTTTTAGAGTAAGAAACACCGGTTTTGAAAGAATCAATGGTTTCGCAATCCATTTCCGCTTAGGTCAAGTTTCCTCAACATTATGGGTGAGGTGGAAGACCAGCAGCATCAAGCTCGGTGACAATCAGGTAACAAACAGCTCGCAGTCATGTCTCTAAGCAGGGATCACCTTCTAGTATTATGAATATGGTACCTACCCCTATTTAATGCTGTCTACAGAGAGATCGGAGAAAGCTAGCACTAGAGCTGGTAGAAGAAAAGACTGGACTGCCGGGACTTGATTTCTCTCTCCATGTTTATCTATGTCAATTCGATAGCGCTTAGTACTGGATTAGAGGAAAAGGGGCTGCTGAGGCTGGTGGATAAGATCAAGCCTTGCCTTTTCCCTTTTTAAAGTGGGCATCCTCTTTTCTTTGGAAAGTAACTAGACAAGACCTGGCGAAAAAGAAGGGTTGGTTCGGTGAAGTTCGCTATTATAATTGTTCAGGCGAGAAAGTCTTTCGAAATCAAGTTATAGGAGTAGCTTACCAGCGCCCTCTTCTTCACTGCCTGTGTCAGACCCGCGTAAATGATCTGATGAGGGTGTGTTGAAAAACACTGTTAATAAGATAGTCCTATTCGTCTAATTCTTTCTTATTTTGGTTTTCGTATCACTGCTTCCGTTTTCTTTCAAGTCCTAGGCTTCGCCCTTTGTTTGGCTTCGATTCCGGAAGTACCCATTGTTTCAACAAACCCACCTTGTTTGTTTTTAGCAAGGGATGCTGAGTCAAGTTAGGTGTCCTACGCTAGGCGCAATCCTCGTTTCAGTACTACACTAGTGGTATGACCTTCGAAAGGCGGAGAAAGTGGGGTTCAGGGCTTTAGGGCATACAATGGGTTATGGGGTCCATGGTACACGGATGCGCTAACCAGCGAGAAAACGCCTAGCGCTTAACTCGTCCGGTGCGGGTCTATTTCTCCCTTCGGGTCCTGTACACCTGTAAAAAGGAAAGGAGATAAGTTGTTTCTCTTTAGAAAGCTAAGTAAGGCTAAAGCTCTGTTTCCATTCCTGTTTATAAAAAAGAATGCTAGCACGACTTTCAAATAACCAGAAAGGAGTGTAGGATTGATTCCTCACATGATACGCATTTCCATCTAATCTAGTTGGGATTTAGGTTCCTGCTAGGCGAGATATTTATTTAAAGACAGCTGGAGGTACGAATTACCCGATTGTGAACGCTTCTTACTCGCAGGAATAATCCCATTGTGTCCACGTATCCACACGATTGGTTTCTGAACCAGAAGTTCATTCATTTTTGATCGAGAAACATGGCGCAGGTGTCAGATTGGAGTGATTATTGAGACGTGGTATGAGCGAACAGAATGATTGGGGTTTGGGGTAGTAACACCAAAAGAAGCGTTAGTTGTTGTCTCGGATTGAGAAGCAGTGGCATCTTTAGCGGTCAATGCCCACGAAGGAAGGTCTTTTCTCACTCATTATTTAGATTAGTTAGCCGTGTGCACCTCTTCTTTTTTCCTTTCAGAATAGAAGATGGGGTTGTACCTGTCATCTCTTGATACCAGTATTCTAGCTTATGGTTCCTTTGTCGGTTTCCCCTGACCATACATATCTACTTCGGCGTGTAAAGAAGCTGCTCCGCTGATTACCCACCAACAGATGCTTTTGGCGCTCCTACCTTTTCCCTGGGATGAGTCTCCAAAGCGGGTCACTAATAGCTTCGGTGTGCAGGAAACTATGGCCACACCCTTTCCTACTCTAAAGCCGCTGCCCTTACTAAATAGTGAAGCCGTGCATACGTTTCCTCACTCAATCCGTCTGGTAGCAGAAGCCCTTTACCTAGGGTAGGGCTTCACGAGGTTTAAGTTTAAGATTATTGATAGAATCAACGAATCTCACTTCTAATGGGCTTTACTACACTACCAGAGGAGTACAAGTTTGAAACGGGCAGCAGCTGCACACTACCTATGCAATAAATCAAGACGAAAGCAGGGCGCTTAGGACACTGGATTGGAAACTTAGACTGCCTTCCCTCTTTACTCGCTTGTTCCACTTGGTATTCACAATCAAAGGTCTCCCCAACCATTATAACAAGAACCAACCGTTGGATAGGGCCACCGCTCGATGGGTTGGATCCTGCTCACCACGCGGAAAACAACCATACAATTTAGTAATTCCGGGGCTTACTATTCAAGGGCAAATCAAGTAGAATTGTGTATATAGATGAAAAAGGAGAATGGCGAAGAAAGTCAATTTGTCCAAAGCACGGTGCCGACCTCCTTCTTTTATACTATACGAACGAGAATTCTCATTTCTTGTGAATGGGCCCAATTTCCCTTTTGTTACTGGTCGGGACGACCTAAATCCTATATCGGTTTCTCAAGTGCCAAATAGAATAGTTCTTTTCCAAGTTTGGGTAGGATTCCCGACACCAATCACATCTGTAAGTAGCAAAGATTTAAACAAATAATGAGAGGCCTTTATCTAATTAAGTTGAATAATACACAGATTGTAATAAAGGAGCGTGCTAACTGTCACAGATAGCGTGGAGATAAACAGCACGTACCGACCAAGTGTCGCGGTAGGTTGGCTGGTGCAGGCAGGTTTGATAACTCAGTAAGAGAGTATGACCACTTTGGGAAATCCCCTAGCTTTCGTCCCTCACTGTCTACAGCGTAGCCGTCATGGAACCCCAGTGTCTTCGTCAAGCATTCCACTCTAGTTTTCGCTACCAGTGTTTCAACAACACACAATACCGCCGGCCCCCATGCCACACATGTCAAATTATAGAATAGATCTCGAGTAGAGACAAGAAGACAGCACGCTAAAGCGATCGAAATGGTTGTACATGACTAGTCGTCTCCTGCGGCTCGCGATAACATGAATATCTCTCATTCTCTTCCATTCTTAGGCCTTCCTAAAATAAGACAAATATAAAGCAATCGAGCCAAAGAGAAAATCATGAAGCATCTAAGGTTTCCTTATCTTTTTACAATCTAGCTCCTCCGGATACGATCATGCTTAATGTTACTGGCGCATGTTAATGTCTTAATCTCATAATAGACGAAAGAACGATAGGGAGTTGGTATCAAATCCATACCGATGATGAATGCATTCCATTCCATCGGTTAAGTTGGTATCCTCAGGAAAAAACAAAGCAGCGGAGTACCCATTTTTACATGAGAAAGAAAATGAGCTGATTTGAAGCTCTGCTCTTGTTATGTTGAACAAACGCCCTGCGGGGCACGCCCTCCGGGGGTTTACGCCAGGAATTCCGTAGAAGAGAGTCTTGGTAAGAAATAAATAAAAAAGGTACAGTCTACCGCAAGTAAAAAACCCATAGCTTCTATCGCTGACGGGGCCTTTCAGGCTATCTAAAATACCACCATCGTAAAGGAGGATTCGAAGAAGACGGCATGACCGGGAGAGAGACGCAAGGATGGGACTGGAACGATTGAGAAGCACTCATTTATCACGGATGAATAAAAATATGCGTATAGTAAAGACATACGCCCCATATCTGCGGATGATAGGCTCTAATTGCATGTGACCAGTACGGGAACCGAGTTCATGTCTTTCCGGGAGTAGAGCTTGCGTTAAACTTGCTTCAATGGCGATGAAAATAGCTCAGTTGGTAGACGATGTCATGTGACAGCTTGTTTTCTCGTTGAAGCATTCTTAGACTGATAGCTAGGGAAGTCCCATTTTGCAAGGGCTCGCGGAGTAGCCACAGATAGAAATTATCAAGTACCAACCAAATAGTTCTTCCAAGGCTAAAGGCAGGCTGACCCGCTAATTATGTCGTAGGTAGGGATCTCGTTTGAATAAAATCGTATAACAATGAAGCGAGAAAACGTATGCGCCCGCAAACGGCTTTCGAGGCGATCCTGACCAGCAAACGAACTCAAATTCAAGCGACCCTCAAAGCGAGGGGAAGACCCCCATTCTTTTTGTCGAAATCTTACTGTACTTAAAAAGAACAATGTTGTTACTTCTTCAAATCTCTATTGTGTAGGTGTTCAGTCCCAGGTAGGAATAAGTAAAGGCTGTTTCTTGTTAGTCTGTCTCTTTCTCTTTAATAGCAGGTTCTTGGGTAAAAAACCCAGTCACTTTAGAAAGTCCCCCTTTTTTTAGGGAGCAGAGCTGAAAAAGATGGGAAATTCCAATGATTCTTCGTTCATTATTTCCAAGTGTCATTCTTTTGTTCATTGCTATACCATCGTTTGGTCTTGCGTTGCCAGTACTAATAATGGCATTAGTTGTCTTATTCGGAGTTCAAGGAATAGCCTTTCATCTTGGGAATGAGAATGTCGCGGATCTCAATGTTCTCGTCATGACCAATGCTCCTAACGAGGGTGACTTTCCCATAGACCAACCTCCCGTTGGCGGACTACCAGACCTCCAGCAGGAAATGGCGCACGCCGCCCATCCCGAAGCCATGATTTCGGAGTTGACTTCCAAGGTTGAAAGAATATTTAACGAAGTAGGCACTCCTCTTCCTTTAGAGGAGGGTGAGTCTGCGCGATCGTTCACTGAAAGTCTTATATTGTGGAATAGTGAGGGAGGAGATACTCTTCAACAAATCTTCTCTGATTATACGGAAGCCGGAGATGGAAGCGAATTCGTCGCAACAGCCACCAATCTGGCGAAGCGGTTTCGCCGCGCCGAGCTCGGTGAACCAGATTCTCCCGACCCCGATGCGCCTGCGGAAGAGCAGGAGGCTCATTCCACGGGATCCCCTGAAAGCACAAAAGCAAATGATGGGGCGAACGAGGCAGGCCCGTCTTCTTCGAGGAAGCGTAAAAGGTGGGATGATGATTCAGGGTCCGAAGATGACGATTCGGGGGGACCCCGGGGAATCTCCAGATCCAGTGGAAATCGTTTACGAAGGGGATGCACAAGGGTACAACTGGGAGGGGGATTAGGTTGGCCGCCAACTTCGCCTGCCTTTCTATCTGAGTTCTTCCCTCTTGATGCTTTCGAACGACTCCTAAATTTCACAAAATCCTTTTTTTTCTTTCTTATTTGAAATCCAAATCGAAATGCCTCAACTTGATAAATTAACTTATTTCTCACAATTCTTCTGGTTATGTCTTCTCCTCTTTACTTTTTATATTCTCTTATTTAATAATAATAATGGAATACTTGGAATTAGTAGAATTCTCAAACTACGGAACCAACTGCTTTCGCACCGGGGGGGCGAGATCCGGAGCAAGGACCCTAAGAATCTGGAAGATATCTCGAGAAAAGGTTTTAGCACCGGTCTCTCATATATGTACTCCAGTTTATCCGAAGTATCCCAATGGTGTAAGACCGTCGACTATTTGGGAAAAAGGAGGAAAATCACTCTGATCTCTGATTTCGGAGAAATAAGTGGCTCACGAGGAATGGAGAGACAGATTCTCTATTTGATCTCGAAGTCCTCATATAACACTTCTTCCAGTCGGATCACTTGTTGGAAAAACATAATGCTCACACATGTTCCACACGGGCAAGGAAGCATAATATCATGAAAGCCGTCTGATAATCTTTCTATAGGTTCCCCGAAGAGAATGGTCTCATCACAAAAACACTTTCTATATGTTCTGTTATTTCGAGATTCGAAGAAGCAAGCAAGTTTTTCATATAGTTGTTTTTGTGTAGTGATCTCTGTTCATGGAGATCACGAGGCCACTGATACCCGAAGTGGTTAGGTGGGATAGAAGAGAGGGAAAGCGGGCTTCTATCACATAGTTTCTCTTTCAGGGTACATAGGACGGCCCTCTCGTCATTACCTTTTGTGCTTACCCGTAGCTAGCTGTGCCTGAAGTCATGGATGATGCTATTCCCACTGAGAGATGTGCTGCAAAATGGAAGCTGTGTTAGTCCTCGGCTAAAATCATCTTCCTTTATTAAAGACCATATATATCCATATGTAGATAGAAGAGGGGATATAGTCGTTCAAAGCTAAGGTGAGTCTGTTCCAGCTAATTCCTCAGATTCCACTTTCCTGTCTGTCCATGTAAAAAGGAGTCCAGCCCACAAGGAGAGGGAATCCACAATAATATCTGTTTTAGATGCTTTCTACTATGTTTCAAGTGATCAAAGAATAGTATCTTTAGACAGAACTGAAATAGCAGATGCAGATTCGAATGTTAAGGTTATTAAAGCTTAAAAGAAAAAGCAGTCATAGGTTAGGTGACTAAGAAAAGAATGTGGAAAGGGTCACGGATAGGATTGGTATATTAGTTTCAGCTATAACAGAGATTTCTCAGCATGTTTCTATCTGGTTGGTATCCGCTGGTACCATTCATTGTGAGTGCTTTTAGGGGTTGCTCAACTCTCGGCTATTTTCACCATCTAAATGATTGCATCTTCCCGTTCTCACAATTTCTCAAAGGTTATTGTATTGATACTATGGAATTTAGAGTGAAAAAACAATAGGGTTCAATTCGATTCATTTTGGAAACTCTAGCGGGGCCATCCCAAATTCCTCTCAGCTGTCATAATTGAATAAAAGGGATCGTATAGCTTTCCAATCCAGCAACATACATCTATCACCTAGGCATAACTGCCAACATCAGTATGCAGAAAGAATCTGTTTAGAACGGTTTAGAGTCGGAACCAAGGCAAGATATCCAGGATTCCGTGTCCCTCCAACTCCATCCATTGGGCGGCGTCTTTTCATCCGGAGAAGCTGTCGAAGCGATAGCCATGTCTGATCCCCGTATCTGTGAAAGAGCAAGGTCTTCCTAGTGGAGTCTAGAAAAAGAGCCGGGTATTCTGAGTGGAGTCTGGAATGAGACCTGCTGCCTCTGGCTTGACCATTAGCTGCTCTATCTGTTATTGGCATGGCATTCCTGAACCCATAGAAAAAGAAGGATTAGGAGACGTCCATCGAAATAGACTAGGAGGCCTCTCACTAGCGCTATATAAGCTGCCGGATTCCCTTTCACTTAAAGCCATTCCAACAATCTATTCGTCGTAAGCCCTTCTAGCAGGAGCAGGGGCTGGAGCAGGAGACAGATCAAGCAGGAATGGTGAGTCACTCACAAAAGGTATTCACACCGAGCCTGACCCACCAACCTATGCACAATCTGATACCCCTCCTCTCGAAACGGAAGAACCAAGGAAGCTTAGACCAAGCCATTGATCTATTCGAATTGGAGAGCCTGGAATGGTGTTACCAATAGCCCAGCCCCATCTTCATCCGCATCTTCATCTTAGGAATGCCTTTACCCATCCACCTAGGAACACAGAAAGCTACCATTTCTTGTTGCATCATTCTGGAATCCGTGGGTCAAGCTCACTTTCCGGGAATGCTATCGCTATCCTTTGAAACTAGTTCTCTCATTCTTCTGTTTCATACAGCCTAAGATTGGAAATCGAAATCCCCAAACAGACAGACGAGCTTCCCAGACCCCGATATGGAGATGGCGACTCAAGTCTTGCATGCCGGAAGGAGTGATTCTAGTCTAGGAGATCTATCAAACCCAAGTCTTTCTTTTACGAGCCTCGATCAATAATCAGTGTTGCACGCACCCATACCAAAACAAGAAACGGTACACTTTCCCTATCCCCATTCCCGTACCCTTTCCATCTACTGGCCAAGGTTTCCATTCTTTCTACTGGCCATGGCCAAGGAAAGGAATAGCCAACACCCATAAATTCTATGCAAACACTTCTCATCACCTTTTCCGCACCCAACCTGGTCTCGTGAGTCCAGGCCTAAGGATGGATACCTCTGCCTCGAGCTGACTTGACTATGTTCGATTCTATTGGATTCCATTCTCATCTCTGCGAGGAAGGATCCATAAAGCCAGCTAGGCCTCTTCTTATCGAAGGATCTATTACAGCCTATTCAAGCGAGAAACCTTTTGAGTAATGACTAGGTTATAGATCTGTATGGGATCCGCTAGGCACAGCCCGCGGTAGATCCTTAGCGCAAAAGTAGGCAACCCTATGGCACCAAGTGGGTCAATCAAGTGATCAAGTATGATTCATCTCTAAGCGAGCGTAGAATATACAAAGCTTTCCATCTCCACCAACGGCAGATTTCTATCTTGCCATTTCAATTTGGCTCTATGAGAAGCTTGTATCCCTCGCTGTGACTACTATTCTTGTGTACAAACCTATGGTGGATAAACCTCTATGGTGCATGCATATCTGTTTCGCCTAACTTGTCTTAGTCATTCCCACATTGAATCGAATAAAATAGGACCAAAAGACGGAGGTTTCTGAACTTTTTTATGCTGTATGCCTAAGTTTCCAAACCCGTCTTGAAGGTTACTTTACCAGAGAAGTAGGTCCTATTGACCAAGAAGCGGAAAAAGCATAGTCGGTACTTCTTAATGCGGTACGTAAGCTGGTTATCCTGACTAACAATCATGCCTTGCTTGGATTTAGGGATTAGGAATTCTTATTGGGAAAGAGATTGGATTGGCATTCAAGTAGGAGTAGATCCTATTGGTCCAAAGTAGGCATTCTTGTATCAATTAAAGTAGCTATCTTCATGAAATAAGCGCTAAGATTCTAGTTCAAAGATAGGAGCATTAAGCTCTAAATCCAGTCAGTCCAGCTGGAAGTTTCACTAACTACTTAGGGAACTAGGGACCAGACCAGAGTTATGATTGGTGTATTCCATTCCTACCGTAATTGAGACTTGCCCTCGCTCGCGGGTGATTCCTTATAGCTTGATCCATGTGATGGCTGTTCTCTGCAATGAACCACAACATGTCCATGGACTTCACAGAGAATTGAGTGAATGCACTAAAAACCAAGAAATGACATAGCGAGAACTGAGCAGCTCGAAAAGCTCGGACTTCGTATACAGAAAGTAGAACTAAAAGCAGATGAGTAGAGATTGAATCGAGCATAGAAATAAGAGAGTTTTTCTTTGCTTAGCACTGTTCGGTTCGTCTTTCTTTACAAGTCAATCTATGCATAATTCTATTTCTTGCAGCGCTGAATCCGCTTTTGAAATACAGATCAGGGGGCGGTATTCTTATTCCTTGGCTCGCCACTTATGAAACAAAACTAGATATTTCTTATTATTTTCTTAGGAGCTGAGCTCCGCATGCGGTTCGATTAAGATGCGACAAAACCTTATCCATTAGTCTTGGCGATGCCAGGGATGGAGGGAGTCATCAGTCGCACAAGCTTATTGCTAAAGCCAAGACAGGACATAATAGCTTCTAAGTAATGCCATTGTACCCGCTTTCATCATGCCCAACTCAAAAACCATTTATCCCATACTTCTTCTTTTCTTGTTCCTTCGTATGAATAACAGGAATCCCGGTTCGGATGGTTGACCAACATTATGATTGTGTATGAACTAGGGCTTTGGGCTCAACACCTGCTGTCTTTCTTGCCCATCCTTTTGTGGTATCGAAGCTGTTCATTGAGATCCATAGGTTCACGTTACAACCCACCAATAGTCGATTCCAGAGCGGAAGGCGAAAAAGATAGGACGGGGACCCTTCGGAAGAAGGTATATGCCCGTAGTATCTAGAAAATATTCATGGTTGCAAGAGCGAGGTTAGTCATCCTCACCATCACCATCAAATACCGGTACTCGCTTTTTCTACAAGCTTGATTTACGAACTCGACCTTTCGCAGGAAGGAAGTTCCGTATACCATCAACGGAGTCAAACCGCTAGAGGGTCACATATATCTAAATACTAGTTCCGATCATACCAGTACTTACTTCCGTGGAGATACGAGAAAGGGGGAGAAGATGCGATTATGTATCATAAATACTAAGGCCAGACAGACTAAAAGGGGCTTTTGGATACGAAGAAGGTTTTCACGTCTTGCTTTGGGTGGTATGCTTCCTCACTGTTGCTATTCTGCCCTTTCCCGGTAGTCAACCACCAACGAACGCAAGGAGATCTGGACCTGCATGTAATGTTTTTTTTTTGCCAATACTCTAAAGCAGCTTCCTTACATCAACATGGGATTGCAAAAGGGAGGGAAAAAGGCGACTCCTCCTTAGTAGGAATAGTAGCTGAGGCTGCTTCAACTCATAACGAAGCTATTCCAGCACATAAGTCCGGGATGATCTGAGGTCGCTGGTCTCACATGGAAGAGATACGAGCCTCCGCTGGATAAAACACCAGAACTGGTATCGGCTTCTTTTGTTCGTAACGAACAAGCAACGGATTGGGGATTGCCAATAGAAAAAGATACAAACCAACCAGCAGCTTTTGGAAACCAGGATCACCCCCATTGTAAAGAGAACACGGCACCCCTTTCCGTAGGGGCTCGCAAAGGTATTATACTGGATGTGCGCAGAGAGCTAATGAAACTCCATTCCTTTTTCTCTATACTCAAGGATCTGCTATAGCTTGCTTTTCCAAGAGTATTGTATTGACCTGATTCCCCAGGAAAGAGTTGATGGCATCTCAACGCAAGAAGGTAGAGAAGAATCCCTAGCGAAGATGTGCCGAGAGCGAGAAAAGCCTGTCTTCCCCGAGATTATTTATTCCTCTTATTTCTTATATGAATAACTGAAATCAATCCTCACTTGTATTAACTTCATGAGTGAAGAGATAGAGAAACCCTCAATACCGGCACTGCTCCTATCAAAATCAAATAATTGGATTTGTTTTCCCCACTTCCTCCACGGGATTCGTACATCGGATGAGGATTCCTACAACGGTACAACGGATCAATCCATTCAAATCAATGAAACCATTAGGTACGCCCCGGGATCTACTCTATTTTTAGATTTGCTAATGCCGAGATCCGATGCGAAAGCAAAGCGAAGGTTGTTATTCAATAGTTGTTGCCGGTAAAGGAACAGCGGAACGGGTATCTTTAGCAAAGCAATTTTGATTGGTTGAATCGTATTGAGTTCCGGTCTCTTATAGGGTCTTTCTTTGTCCTACTTATAGTATCTTTCCTCCAGCCTATCGAAACTCGTGTTTTTATTAACCAACAACACATGCACTTTGTTAGAACTAAAGAAAAGGTTATTCAATCCACTAGTGCAACTGAAGTGAAGGAATTACCTATTCTGAACCTCCACAAGAAAGAGCTCATAACCACTGCTTGTGAACAGTTCTCCTCAACTGAAGGCGCACTACTGTTACTATCAGTCTAGTCTCTCGAGGGCACTCTTTCGATCTCGAACAAACTGACTTCTCCGGAAGAGAGATATTCAGAAAACCCGATTTCCAGTCCTGTCTTAAGAACCCGACTCCAAAGAAAGAAAAAAGAAAAGCGGACTAAAAGAGAACAACAAAAGAGAGATCACTTTCGACGATTGAACAGCACTTTTATATCCAGATTGGAACTGGACTTGAACCTTCATATCCAGATTTCACTCCACTTTCACTTTCATATCAGGAACGTCGACTTGCACTTTCAATAGTGAATTATTCACTTTCCGGAATTGGCTCATATTCACATAGGCCAAGAAAGACGAATAAGACCTTGAACTCCCTATTTCACGTATAATCGAGAGACTCATAATATCAGTGCCTTGGGTAAATGCCTACCAAAGGGAGAAGATTACCGAACCTTTTTTCTGTCTTCTTCGCTTCCTAAAATATTTAGGGAACAGGCTGGCTTTCATGTTCATAAGTTCTCTTTGTCACATACATCCATCGCTTTCGTCTTTCTTGGCTTACTCAGGTGATCTAATATAATGGGCAAGCCCCACTCAAAGCAATTCAGTCCCGGAGCTCTTTCTTCTAAATGCGGATTCAATAGCACCGGAGACGAAAGCAAAGGATATTCAATCCACTTGTCGTCTTGTGGGCCTGCTTCTTTCCGTTCTTTCTCTTCTTTTGCAGAGGTGTGTGTTGCGCCACGCATACAAATCGTTTTTTTAGCCAAAGGGTGACTTTACCACTCGCTTCTGGTTCCAATGGATATGGGTTAGATGGATGGAGTCTTCCTTATTGAAGTGGGCAAGGCAAGCAGCTCCTCTCGAATAGGCTGATCGGTGATACGTGATTTTGGAATAAAAGCTAGACGACTCAGCCCTCTTCTCATCTCAAAGCTCGACCTCTGCCACTACTACTGCTTCCCTAGCCAAGCCATACTTCTCATTCTTTGCTTGAATCCATAAAAAAAACAAATTCCGTCGAGTTTCCTTGCATGGGTTGATTGACCTTGAAGTCCATATATAGATTCCCGTAGTTCATCTCAACTTGACCAACCATTGAGAATGGAACAAATAGGGGAGATGGAATTCTTCTATATTGTCTTTCAACCCTTGCTCTTGCCTTGGCTTCGCCTTCCACCTTCAGCTAAGCACCTAACCCGTGGGACGGGACCTTCGGTCTAGCCTTTGTTCGGGTATGGGACCGACCTGGGATTCTTCCATCCGAGTGAGTACCGCCCTTCTGATTTGGTTTGAGTACGGGACCGACCTTCTCTTTTGTTTGTAATTGGGCTTGCCCGAAACAAAGGAACTTTGGTGTGAGAACCCACCCGAGTTGGTAACCCAACGTTTTCCACCTACGATTTTCTCCCTCGTCTTCTTTGCCTAGCCTTTAGCTTCTTTCTTGTCTGATCTTAGATTTCACTGTTAGGAAATAGGGCATTACCTGTCACTCCGCCTTTCTAAGAAGGCCTTTCGCTTAGTTGTCCTTTCTACTAGAACTTCCCTTTAGCAGTTCTGGAACATCTATAGTATGCTTGAATGTCGGCAATTTTTCTATATTCTCTTCCTCCTCGTCCATTAGTTCAGTTCCTTTCCTTAGTGAAATCTGCCCCCCTCCATCTTTCGAGAACAACAAGAGGGCATTCTCAAGCAGGCGTATTCTTCTTCACTTCCTAAGAAGGCATTTTCTTGCTAACAAGCCATTCTGGCAAACAAAAGAGCTACTTCTATCAAAGAGGAGCAAAGGCTAAGCGGAACTCCTCCCTTCGTGTCTTCTTCCTTTCCAAGCTTGTTGCGGGGAATCTGGGCTCTTTTTCAGCCCCTAAGGACTGCTACTTTGATGAATGAGGGGCCTGATAATTCCTAATGCTACTCCTACTGCTATTGCTATTGTTACTGCTTTTGGGAATTGGCATCTTTCTTCATAGGGGCCTAGCCAAGGAAAGCTTTCCCATTAAATGAATGTGCTTGCGTACTCTTCGATTCCTGCGGGAAGTGTGGGACTAATTGAATTTCATTCTTGTCTGCTAAGAGAATTATTCTTCCTTACAGCTTGCATTCGATGCATCCACCGTACTAAGAGCTCCTTCTTGAAGAACCGATTCTGTAACAACCCAAAGGCGAATCTATCTAAATAAACCTAAAACTCCCATTATGATTTGAGATTGCCTTGCCGTTGCGCCCCTTGCCTTTCTTACTGGATTTCCAGTTGATGGGGAAGGCTTGGCAAAGAAGCTTGTGTCGGAGAGAAGTGGAAAACTAAGCTGTTCGGGCTTAACTTAAACCTGATTGCCCTAGTAGGAGTCAGAATAAGGTTGAGGCCTTGAAGACAGCAACTGACATCTCGGATCTTGCCATTGCCAGGAGCATGGATGCCCAGAATGCCCTCAGTCTATGTCTGTCTATATAGGCTTTAAGGAAAAAGGCAAGTAAGCGTAAGCCAAAAATCAAGGCTTTTAAGGACCTTCGACAGCTTATAAATAAGCTAATAACAGATCTTTTGCGTCTTTCGAGATGCGAGAGAAGTAAGAAGGTTTACTATTGGGATAACGAAGATATGACCATATTTCAGATCGATTTTCAACAGACGAGATCGGATAGTAGAATAGAGAGAAGGATTTGCTGCTTTCTTAAAATGATAGAGAGTCAGGAGAGGGTCTATGTTAATAGAGCTCTTTAGATAGGGAGAGAAAGACGTAACTAGACCGCGGAAAGAATAGAATCTTTTACCGCTACATCGCTGGAGAAGAAAACTCAGCAAAGGAGATTCCTATCCTTTCTCTAGTTGAAGACTAATCTGGATATTCCCGAAGATGCTTGACTTCGAGTTCTTGGAGTGACAGCTTTCTTTGTAAACAAGGGTCCCTTACTCTATTACTTTTCCACTTCATTGATCTGAAAGAAGTGACAGAAGAAAGCTACGGGCATATACCCCTGCCCCGGGGGAACAGGTGCCACCTCAACAGCTATATTCTAAATCGTTAAGCCTCGCAACCCTTTCCTTTGTATCGGACCTTTCCCGCTTTCCTTTACTTTCCTTCCTCACTCAAACTTCAAAAAGTCCTTCCATGAATCTAGGGAAGGAAAACCACCTCTGACTTCACCAAGTCTCCCTTTCTTTGGTCGAAGGCTTCAGGTCAAGATCCTTTTTCCTATCTATTGAAGATGCAAAGAGAGATGCTTCTTCCTCTTCAAGTTGGAAGTGCAAGAAGAAATGCGGTAAATAGGAGTTCCATCTACCACGCACTCGCCCCACACTCCAGCTAACTTCAGCATCCATACTCAGCTAGGAGGAAGGTGCCGGGACACTATGAACACACATGTACTTGGTTGACTTCACGTCCCGTCTCACAACCGGGTAAGATCAAATAACAAACAGCTTGCTTGCCCAATCCCTATTGAGAGGATTTCTTGAGCTTGAACTTCCTTTTGTAGCTCCGCTCACAAGGACTTCTTTTCATCCGCAATGAAGCTTATACCACCACTTGGTCAGTAAGGCCTGATTCAAAAAAAGATCAATCACCCCCTTCCCTACTTCAATGGAAAAGGGGAATCGCCCTTTCACAGCCGCCCCTCCACAAAATTTATACCTATCCTTTCGCCTAAGATGATCACGAACGAAGACAGAGAATTGCGTAGATAGGAGGAGAAACGAACCAACCCGAAAAAACAAACAAAAGGGAATGAGAGAAATGATCGGAACGATTGAAGAAAGAAAGAGAATGGCGGCCCCTTTCCTTTCGCCCAGGGGCATCGTCGTCGGGGGACAGGCTTCGAGGGTTCTTCCATATCTAGATATAGAGATAGATGATGATAGAGATCTAGATCTTTCTATAGATAGATCCTTTGAGAAATTTCTATTGATCCGCTTTCAAGATCTATGAACAAGAGAGATCCAAAAAATCTCCATGTAAAAAAAAAGAGATGAATAGATAGGGCTGAGCCGATAGCAGGACTGGGTACGATGATGGGGCGAGAGAGGGAAAAAACCCCTTCGGGATGGATCGGGAAAAGTGACCTCCGGCTCAGCCCACGACTTCCTTCCCTTCGCATAGCTCAGGTGACTCCCTTCCCCCTTTTTTCCCAGAATGAATTAGCCCGACACGACGAATCCTGCCCTCCTGTCTTTCTTTCTCATTGAATGAACCACTGCCTGGGACGCCCCTATGCCTATGAATTCAATGATTTAAGGGCCCCGGAGGAAACTTCGGAAAGAAAGCCTACTGGTTGGTCTGGTTGTCCCCCGGCGGTGCCCGGGCGGGCCTCGGTTCAATCTTGCCGATTCTACCTAGACATGGCTCAAAATGAAGGGGTAAGGCCAAGTGTTCTTAAAACAAAACTCGAAGTGCACACTTCGGAGCACGGTCTTCGCGTTAGGTCCTTTACGGACGACGAAAGCCCCTTGGCTATACTCTACTCTTCGCCTCCGGCTGTTCTGTTCTTTTCTTTTGGCTCGGCGGAGCTGAGCTGGGTTCCATTACACTCTGTAGGAAATGCATAGACAGTCCACGCAGCAAACCGAGGCCCTGCGTGCGCCGTACGTACCGCCTACGAATAATAGGTAGCCCCACCCCAGGCAGAGTTTGTGAGCCGTGTAATAGGCGACCATTTCGCGCGGTTCGGGGGGCACTTGAATAAGCCGCCGGCACCCGGCTGCGTCTTTACCCCTATCCAATTTTTGGGCCAATTCCCCCTTCGTACTACCAAAAATGAGATTCTTGCCGAATCCGAGTTTGCTGCCCCAACCATTACAAAACTAATACCTATTCTGTTTAGTACTTCAGGTGCTTCTCTAGCGTATAATGTAAATCTCGTAGCGGATCAATTCCAACGAGCCTTTCAAACTAGTACTTTTTGTAATCGACTCTATAGCTTCTTCAATAAACGCTGGTTCTTCGATCAAGTTTTGAATGACTTTCTAGTCAGATCGTTCCTGCGTTTCGGATATTCAGTCTCATTCGAAGCTTTAGACAAGGGTGCTATTGAGATATTGGGCCCTTATGGTATCTCGTACACATTCCGACGATTGGCCGAGCGAATAAGTCAACTTCAAAGTGGATCTGTTGTGCGAAGAGTGCGTTATGAACCGTGGCCGCCTACCTGCTTTGGTTGGTGGGGGCGGCTCCTCCGTTGTGGGTAAACGGGAAACCCGACTCTACGAACCCGAGGAAAGGCTGCACAGCTTCCGTAGGGGCGTTAAGACCGGAGCTTTTTGTAGTGCTAGCAGGAATGCAAGTGAATGAATCCAATCCCATCCCCTTTAAAATCGGCGAGGTAATACCTTATTGAAGTAGGGCACGCTACGGCAACACAGGACTGACGGGGTGGGGGCTTGCTGTCTACTTGGCGAGCCTTCACTGCCCCCTTCTGTAACTTCCCTTCTTTCGTCCGTCCACGAGGCAGTCAAAAGAAAGAGAGAAAGGGGCGGCTATAACGCAGGAGTCGTGGCGGTTGTATGCCACAAGGTCCCTATAGACAAGGGGACAAGTGAATCATCGCTTTTGGGCGCAGGCAGCCCTCTACCATCCATCCCATTGCATCCTCTCGTAGAGTACTGTACCGTCTCAGACCAGATACATCTTGGAAAGAAAGGATTTCATAGAAAATCTTCATTTTTCTATTTTTTTTTATCCCATGCATTCCGTTATTCCCGTAACTATGGATTGATTGTCCCTACCTAACTAAATGGTAGTGGTCTAGGAGCGCAATTGCTAGAGCACGGGAGAATGAAGAGTAATGATTTAAGCAAGAGCAGCCGGACGGACTACTATAGTCAGTCTAGTGACTACTATAGTCTTTTCTTTCTTTGTAGTTAAGTAATAATGTTTGGTATAGCAGCCTTTCCGAGCGAGTCTCTGGGATCTCCTGTAAACCCCCATGATGTGGTAAAGGGAGGATATTAGGGGAAGCAGTGAGTGGAGATTCCCCTGCGGAGAGCCGGATGAGGGGAGACCCTCACGTCCGGTTCGGAGGGCGGGGATATCCCGACCCTACTATCATTATGCCTTTGCAATGTTACTTGGTTCAACTCCATTTGTGACCTTTTCTCGTATGTGGGACTCTCTATCTTCTTGGGTAGATTCTAGATCGTCTTTCATTTTGTTAGTGAGTAGTTTTCTTATTAATAAGTCAAGTCAAGAGTAATAAGAGAACTGTAGGAGCTTGCCAGGACGGCTTGGTAAGCAAGCTACCTGTTATGTAGGCGCCAACTCCCAGTTCTTTCTCTTCTTTCTTTTTGATTTTTTATTCTCGTTTTTTTTACTAAACGTATAATCTCCATTCCGGGGAAGGGGTAACATAGACGGAGGCACATGTAGACAGATACAGACTTTTTCAATCTTTTGCCTAAGCGAAGTAGTTGATCCCTCCGAGTAAGGGCGAATCGAGACCGAAAGCTACTAATAAAATAGCATAATCTGAACACATAGCTGAACACATAGTTTAAGTAGAAACTGTTAAAGCTCCCTGGTCTCGAAACGGCCGGCTTTGGTTCAGCTCTCGGGGCCACCTTACACACTAATAAAATCGTCAGCTTCCTTCCCCACTCATCGCCCTCACTTTAAGACAAAAAATCCAATTCGATTCAAAGATCGGAATCATACCTCCAGCGGGCAAGGTCGGCTCAAGAAATGGAAGTTGTGAGATGGAAAGAAAACCACGAAAAAAGAACTGAATTAGGATCAATCCATACGCGGCTTGCCTTCTCCCCTTCCCCATAGTAAGCCAGCCAATAGTACCCTAACTTAAGAAGTTCTCTTAGTCTAGCGCATGTCCATTAATGTGACCACCGCATGCTCCTGCATGAGTTTCATGAATGGTTTGTTTTCGAATCCTATCTCTCTGGGGAAAGGTATCTTTTTTCAATTCGAACAACGGTATCCCTACCTGGCAAACTATCCTCGTTTTCGAAGTCCCTAGTTTTGTCCTCTGCTGTAGTATTCCGGTTAGTAGACGGCTTCCTTCATCGGAAATCTAGCCAGTGCTTTCCATTAGGTGTGCAACGAAGGATAGCCTTGCTTTTCTTCTGATTCTGATTCAGTCCAAAGATAGAGACAAAAGAAAGGTAATTATTGAATCGGACTTGGCTTCTTTTTCGGCATGGGCAAAGGTTTGGCAATTCCACCATTAGCAAAGGTTTAATCGGTTGACGGTATCCTTGGCGAAAGGCACCTGGTGAGAGTAGCTGCTGCTGCTGTGCTACCTCCAACTATGAAGTTCAGCACATGAACAATACAGAGTACTTTGTTTCCAAAACAATACAGAGAACAAGACCACAAGAAAACAATTTACAAGAACGACTTTTAGGCAGCAGCATCTGGACAACAGGCTTAAAAGCTTCCAGAAAAATGATAGCACAGACAGCCGAAACAATTTTCCTAATATTTCTTTAACTTGACCTTTTTGCAGTACATCTAACAGCATATAGGGGAATGCCTTTTTTATATTACATTTGCACCAAACCAAGCTATTCTTAATACTAATTCCTTTGCATAGATACTTTCAAAAGTGCTGAGAATAGCAACAGAGAGAAAACGCTGCAGAAGATATCACAATTGAATTACTAACCTGGTACTTGTTCATAGATTTTCTAGCATCTTCAATAAGCTTTGATTCTTACTCAAGTAGTTTGGTTTGTAGTGTAGTTTTTTTTCTTGACTCTAGTAGTGTAGTTAGCATGCCTTCCGTTCCTTGCTTGCTTATGCACTTTTGAATTAAGACGACCTTTCAATTCATTATTGACTGGATAAAGTAGTATTAGTTAATATACGCTGATTCAGACAAATCAAAAATAAGAGACAGTCTTTTCGATACTGTATGCTGGGACAGACCTGTAGGTGAGCACAAGCACAGCCAGCCTTCCACCTCTTTATACTTATGTTTAGCAGTGTACCTGGTCTTACTTCTTTTTCAGTTTACGCTTGTGTCCCAAGCTTGCAAGTTCGAAGAAGAGTATTGTATTGACCTGAATCAAGTTGTTTGCCTACCCGCCGTTATGTCTTAGCTAGGAATGAGCTGTGAACAAAATCGAAATAGTTGTTACTTGAGTCGATAATGACTTTGTGTCGGTTTGCTATTTTCTATAAATTGGACTGGTACCATGTATTGTAACATAAGCTTTTGTATAAGAGCTGAGATGTAGTTAAGATTACACTTGATCCTCTCTCTGTTTTGTTGCTTCCTTCCATTATCTCCAACAACTGGTATCAACACTAGGAACCTTCACGGTCAGGGTTGATTTTATTAGACCACTATGAACACTTGTAATTGGTTCTTTCTACTTCAGGCATGGTTCTCTCTAGTTAGTGGAAGAGTGTACAACATAGGGATTGGTATCAGTCACACATTTAAGAAAGAAAGTGAAAGGGGAGGGCAAGAGCGGTTCGAAGGTCAATGAAATGATAAAAAACCACCAGGTCGAGTTCGCTCTCCCTTCCTTTTGGTGTTTAGGATGTGAAGTTGATATAAGAAGAGAGGAAAGGGGAACTGCGCTAAATGGATAATTTCATCCTGGTGATGGGCTATTCCAATGGGCATGCATCTGAGATATGGGCTTTGAGCGTAGGAACGCCCACCTTTACAAGAGCTCAGTTCTAAGATTGTTTGCGCGCAGGCACCACTACTATTCTGTCTTTTCTTGTTATGCATCCGGTCCTATAAATCTTTTTTTTCTGACCGGAGGAAGAGAAATAAAAACGTCACTTCGCTCGCCTTGGGGGACCTAATTAGGAGCTGATTGATTTCTTTAATAGATATGAAGATGCCTTGAATGAACCCAAGCAAGCCGAAATAGAATACTATAAGTATGAAGTGGACATCTATGGTTTAATTGGAAACATCTCTTTTCTATTTATATTTTGCCAGTGCCTCCCTTTGTGGCAGAGCGAGCGCCTTGACTAAGATAGATTGACTCTTTCATTCTTTTTTTTTTTTATTCTGGTTCCAATCGTTTGAGGAAAACCCCCTTTGGCATCAATGAAACTCTGTTATATAGGAGTTCAAAAACCTCATTTCGTTTGAGAGATAGTGGAATTTCTTCTTTCAACACGTACATCGACGAGGGTGTCGATGACTTGAGTGAGGAATGGTCATGTGCTAGAGGCCGTACCTTTGGAGTAAGACCTCAACAAGGGGGTGTGCAGTTTAAATGTAAATGACGAGCATGGAGAGGCCAAGGTCATTTGTAATTAGGTGTGGCTGATGCAAGAAGACTGGCGAGCTGTCCATGGTGAGAAAAGTTGTGATGCTACTGCAGGGGCATCCTGGTGTAGTTGAGGGCGCAGAACTTCTGTGCGGGTACAACTGGCACTTAAAAGACCTTCCGTGTAGATGAGTTCTCTTGAGTGAGACTAATCGAGTTACGAAGAAACCTTTGCGATGGTGCTGTGCAGTTGGGTTCTCTATGGAGGAACTTCGTTGTGGGGACCAAGGGTCTTCTTAAGAAGAGTTGCTTTGATGAAAAGAGTGTAGCCATGATGGCAAGTCAAGGTGGGGCCCTGTGAAGGCAAGCCTTGTGTATGTTGGCGTGATGACGAGAGAAAGGAAATGCCCAGGAACAATAGCTGTCCGTAGCACACCCTGCAATGACTTCGACCAGCGGACCAGCCTATCCAATACCCTACGCCATGACCTTAGAAGTTCGTACCCCATGATATTCAATGACACCCGTAGACATTTGATCATTCATACCTCACAGTACGCTTTCTTTCTTTTTTTTGGACTTTGAATTCCAAGCGAAGGAAGCTCAGTGAAAGATAGACTGGGATTTGACAGCAAGAAGAAAGCAATCATAGTACGCGGCACAACACCGCTGACGAATGAGATTGACGTCCCAAACCAACACAGGTTCAAGACTAAGTGCAGAACCAAGAATGCCGTGGATAGAAAAGTGAGTGCTTCCTCAAGCTTCATGAAGGAAGGGTCCAAGGACCTAAGCGACCACCTCTACGAAAAAGAAAAACCTATATATAGATAGTGGTATGTGTTCGCTGACACTAAATAGACTTGGCTCGGGGCAGAACTGAGTGGCTAGGCTAAGTTCCCTAGTCTTCTATTGGCCTACCCACCCCTACGACAT
>NW_028260366.1:25000-44907 GCF_056163025.1 Triticum urartu | reverse complement strand
TATTCCCAGATGCTTTGTCATTCCCTTTTTTTTAATTCTAGTTATTGCTATGGGAGGGATAGATTTCTTCGTGATATGACAAAATTTGATCCTTTTCAATCTTTTTTTAGTATCGGAAGGAAAAAGAAAGAAAAGATGGATTGGGTTGAACCTCAGAGTCATTAAAAATTTGGTAAACCCCATTTTTGAAAATAGAAATTCAATTTAAAGGGGTACCCAAGCTAAATAAGGCCTCAGAAATCAGAGCATAGAAAAGGCGGGGCTGGCTAATTAAATGAAAGGATTTCGAACCAAAATCTTTGCTAATTCGACAAGGATTGTATTCTTTAATTATTTCTCTATTTTTTATTACTTAATTAAAGAATAAAAAAAAATTATTCTAATGAATTTTATTCTTCTTCTTCGGATTCAAAATAGAAGAATAAAAGAATAAGTAGAAGAATTAAGTTAAGTCAATCCAAAAAGAAAAGGAGGTTCATGGCCAAGGGAAAAGATGTTAGAATCAGAGTTATTTTGGAATGCATCAGTTGTGTTCGAAAAGGTGCCAATGAGGAATCGACGGGGATTTCTAGATATAGTACTCAAAAGAATCGCCACAATACACCCGGACAATTAGAATTCAAAAAATTTTGTCGTTATTGTCGCAAGCATACGACTCATCACGAAATAAAGAAATAGGAACATCGTGTGTTTGATCTTTCCAAACAACAGAAAGAGTAAGAACTTCATATTTAATATATAAAGAAAACATAGTATAGAATACAAAATACAAATCAACTCATCTGATTTCCGGTAGATATTATTTCATATGTATAGAGGGTATTCATATACTATAATATGAATCAAATAAGATATGGATCAAAGAAAAACTACTTCTTCTGGATCCTAAATTAATAAAATAAAGAAGTGAATTTTCAAATTTTCAAATTTTAAATAAGGAATAAATCATGTATACATCTAAACAACCTTTTCTTAAATCTAAGCAACCCTTTAGTAAATCCAAGCAAACTTTTAATAAATCCAAGCAACCCTTTCGTAAATCCAAGCAAACTTTTCGTAAATTCAAGCAACCTTTTCGTAAATCTAAACAACCTTTTCGTAGGCGTCCCCGGATTGGCCCGGGAGATCGAATTGATTATAGAAACATGAGTTTAATTAATAGATTTATTAGTGAACAAGGAAAAATATTATCGAGACGAATAAATAGATTAACCTTGAAACAACAACGATTAATTACTCTTGCTATAAAACAGGCTCGTATTTTATCTTTCTTACCGTTTCGTAACTATGAGAACGAAAAGCAATTTCAAGCCCAGTCAATTTCAATAATTACAGGTTCTAGACCCAGAAAAAATAGACATATTCCTCAATTAACGCAAAAGTACAATTCCAATCGAAACTTAAGAAACAACAACCAAAATTTAAGAAACAACAACCGGAACTTAAGTTCCGATTGTTGATGTTTTATTCGAATTCGAAAGGGCCAGACCTATATATATTATAAAGAAAGTAATCCAGCTCGTTGATTCCTACCACTTAATCTTAATTTATTGTATCTTCCCGGAGTTCCCTCTCCGGGAATTCATCTTTTATTATTCCAGTATATTACTTTATTTATACCTTTAATTGATGATCTTTATTTTATTGGAAATCGTGTAAAGATTATTTGGATTTGATACAGCTACTTGTGCAAGCATTTTACGATTAAGAATCAATTTCTTCTTGTACAGGTTGTGTATTAATTTACTATAACTATCGAATACTTTATATACCCGCGTTGCTGCGTTTATCCGAGTGATCCACAAACGACGAAAATCCCTCTTTTGCCTACCTCTATCTCGATGAGAGGAAACAAAAGCTCTTTTTACCTGTTGGGTAATCATTCGATTAAGTCTTAAATGAGCCCCTCTAAAGTTTGAGGCAAATGAACGCATTTTTGTTCGTCGTCTCCGGGCTATATATCCTCGCGGAACTCTGGTCATTGAATCAAATTAACCTTAATGAATAACTAATGATTTCTCTTCTTTTAGCCACCCTTTTTCTCATTAATAACAAAACTAATTATTCCGATATATAAAATATTAATTCCAATGGCTTTTGCTATAGTAACCTTCCCAACCACGATTTTTTATTCCACTCCGTTCAGTTATTTCTATACGAAATAACAAATTCATTCTAATAATACTAAAAAAAATAGTGGGTTCCATCGTTTCTATGGTTCCCTTTTAAACGGTGAGGCCCTCTCTATACACCGGAGCCCTTTCTTTCATCAAAAGGTATTGCGAACTTGTATAGTCCACATTCTTTGGCTCTACCTATCCATTATAGAGTAAATAGCTCTTTTCACAATAAGAGTTATCCATACAGTGACGGTATTTAATTATGAAAGTTGGCTAAGTAGCTGACCCTGTTAGTCCGTTCTTTTAAGATAAAGGAGCATAAGCCTTTTTCTTTTTATTACTATTTCCTCCGCTTAATGGATAACCATTTGCTACCAATGGGAGAATTGCTTCTTATTTCCAATTTAGATAATTGGATTTGCACCAAAGGAAACCATAAATTCCATATACCATAGAAATCTAGGATAGAGAAGCTATATCCTATTCATTGGTACTAATCATGGATACTTCAATTTTTTTTATATTTGTTTGAAGTCATGATCTGAACGAGTCGCACATACACCCTAGCACATGTTCCTCGACGCTGAGGGCATCCTTTAAGCGCGGCCGTTTTTCGAGCATTTCGTATTGGCTGTCTTGCGTTTCTAATAAGTTGTTTAACCGTCGGCATGTTGTATGTATATAGAAAAAAATGGATTGGTTTAGATCCATCTTAACCTGATGATTGCTCATCATGAAGTCTTTCTATTTTCTATTAAATCGAGGAAAACACGAATTTAGCTGTGAAATAACTTTACAAGAAATCCGGACACTACCAATCCTTAAACATTTCTGGAAACCACACTGGATCAGTATCGCAGTGCTTGTCAATCATTTCATCCCCTACAATATCGACAAGTCCATAAGCTTTGGCTTCGTCTGCTGACATAAAAACATCCCTTTCCATGTCTTCGGATACAACCCAAAAAGGCTTGCCTGTTCTTACTGCATAAACCCTTGTGATCATTTCGCGAACTTTGTGTAACTCTTCTACTTCTAGTAAAAATTCTGGTGTCCTTGCCCGATAATAAGCACTAGCAGGTTGGTGAAGCATAATCCTCGCGTGAGGGAATGCTATACGCTTGGTGGGTTCTCCTCCAAGCAGAATGAAGGACGCCATGGAGGCGGCTATTCCGAGGCATATTGTATATATATCTGGTGTCACCGTTTGCATCGTATCAAAAATAGCCATTCCTGAGATTAGCCACCCGCCTGGGGAGTTTATAAACAAAAAAATATCACTAATTCCATCTTCTATACTCAGATATACCATGAGACCTGTAATATGATTCGTGATCTCGCAACGAATCTCTTGACCTAAAAAAAGTGTCCTTTCTCGATACATAACATTGTATAAGTCAACCCAAGTCGCTTCTTCATCTCCAGGAATCCGGTAAGGTACTTTTGGAACACCAATGGGCATATTAGATTAATATTATTAAATTTAAGTAAGAAAACCACACTTTAATATGGAAACGTAAGAATGGAACAGAAAGAAAGAATCCGCAGTTTATTGTCTTAATTTTTATTCTTATTCTATATGAATATTATAGATTCTATTAATACGTAGATTGAAAGGTTATACATATAAGGAATGTAAGACAGATTGAATAAAGAAAAGGGAATGGGTGATTTGAATGCTAAACAAAGAGGGGTAGCGATCTATTCTTCGTTTTTTCCAAATTGGCCAAGTTACCCATTGCATATTGGCACTTATCGAGTATAGAATAGATCTGCTTCTCTTTCTTCTTATGAACAGAATTGGCTTCTTATTTTTAATGGAATGAAATAAATATTCGCGCTTTCTGACACAGAATCCCCTAGAAGGGTTAGGTACATAGGATATGGATAGTCTTTTTCAATGCGATAAAATAAAGCGACATCGTGTCTATTTTTCTTTGCTAAAGGGGTATTTCCATGGGTTTGCCTTGGTATCGTGTTCATACTGTCGTATTGAATGATCCGGGTCGATTGCTTGCGGTGCATATAATGCACACAGCTCTAGTTTCTGGTTGGGCTGGCTCAATGGCTTTATACGAATTAGCAGTTTTTGATCCCTCTGATCCTGTTCTGGATCCAATGTGGAGACAAGGTATGTTCGTAATTCCCTTCATGACTCGTTTAGGAATAACGGATTCGTGGGGTGGTTGGAGTATTTCAGGAGGAACTGTAACAAATCCGGGTATTTGGAGTTATGAAGGTGTGGCAGGTACGCATATTGTGTTTTCTGGCTTGTGTTTCTTGGCAGCGATCTGGCATTGGGTATATTGGGACCTAGAAATATTCTCTGATGAGCGGACGGGAAAACCCTCTTTGGATTTGCCCAAGATCTTTGGAATTCATTTATTTCTTGCAGGGGTGGCTTGCTTTGGCTTTGGGGCATTTCATGTAACGGGTTTGTATGGTCCTGGGATATGGGTATCCGATCCTTATGGACTAACTGGAAAAGTACAAGCTGTAAATCCAGCGTGGGGTGCAGAAGGTTTTGATCCTTTTGTTCCGGGGGGAATAGCTTCTCATCATATTGCTGCGGGTACATTGGGTATATTAGCGGGCTTATTCCATCTTAGTGTCCGTCCGCCTCAACGTCTATATAAAGGATTACGTATGGGCAATATTGAAACTGTACTTTCCAGTAGTATCGCTGCTGTTTTTTTTGCAGCTTTCGTAGTTGCTGGAACTATGTGGTATGGGTCAGCAACGACCCCAATCGAATTATTTGGGCCTACTCGTTATCAGTGGGATCAGGGATACTTTCAGCAAGAAATATATCGAAGAGTTAGCAATGGTTTAGCCGAAAATCTTAGTTTATCAGAAGCTTGGTCTAAAATTCCCGAAAAATTAGCCTTTTATGATTATATTGGTAATAATCCGGCAAAAGGGGGATTATTCAGAGCAGGCTCAATGGACAATGGGGATGGAATAGCTGTTGGATGGTTAGGACATCCCGTCTTTAGAGATAAAGAAGGACGTGAGCTTTTTGTACGCCGTATGCCTACTTTTTTTGAAACATTTCCGGTTGTTTTGGTAGATGAGGAGGGAATTGTTAGAGCAGACGTTCCTTTTAGAAGAGCAGAATCCAAATATAGTGTTGAACAAGTAGGTGTAACGGTGGAGTTCTATGGTGGCGAACTTAATGGAGTAAGTTATTCTGATCCTGCTACTGTAAAAAAATATGCGAGGCGTTCTCAATTAGGGGAAATTTTTGAATTAGACCGGGCTACTTTGAAATCTGATGGTGTTTTTCGCAGCAGTCCAAGGGGTTGGTTCACTTTTGGTCATGCTACCTTTGCTTTGCTCTTCTTTTTCGGACACATTTGGCATGGCGCTAGAACATTGTTCCGAGATGTTTTTGCTGGTATTGATCCAGATTTGGATGCTCAAGTGGAATTTGGAACATTCCAAAAAGTGGGAGATCCAACTACAAGGAAACAGGCAGTTTGATACACATTGTTATAGTATCTTTCACCTCTCTTTTTTGATTTGACATGGGAAACATCTCCCATCCTTTCTTTGACTCTTTTTCTTTCTTTATATGGGAAATTATCCCAAATGACAAATGAATAGGTGTGGAAGTTATAATTGTAAATAAACCAGGATCGAATCTATGGAAGCATTGGTTTATACGTTCCTTTTAGTTTCGACTTTAGGGATAATTTTTTTCGCTATCTTCTTCCGAGAACCACCTAAGGTTCCACCAACTCCAACTAAAAGAATAAAATAATTTCATTTAAGTAAGAAGTCCCCCTATCTGGGAGACTTCTTACTTAAATTAGTCTCCGTGTTCTTCGAATGGATCTCTTAATTGTTGAGAGGGTTGCCCAAACGCGGTATATAAGGCATACCCAGTAAAGCTTACAAGTAAACCAGATATGGAGATGGCGACTAAAGTTGCTGTTTCCATTTTTATAGAATTTCAAGATTACAATGGATCTACGAAAAGATCGTGTATTTACAACTACAACGGAATAGTATACAAAGTCAACACCAATGATTAAATAGAATTTATGGCTACACAAACCGTTGAAGATAGTTCTAAACCTAGGCCAAAACGAACTGGTGCAGGTAGTTTACTGAAACCCTTGAATTCGGAATATGGGAAAGTCGCCCCGGGTTGGGGGACTACTCCTTTTATGGGGATCGCAATGGCTTTATTCGCTATATTCCTATCTATCATTTTAGAAATTTATAATTCTTCCGTTTTACTGGACGGAATTTTAACCAATTAGGTTTCTACTAACTAAAACTAGGAAGTCAGAGTTTTTCCATCCAAAAAAGCCTTTCTAGTTTAAGATCTACATTTCTAGATATTATGGTAGTTCGACCGCGGAATTTTTTTGTTTCGGTATCTCTGGAATATGAGTGTGTGACTTGTTAGAATTGATCCTATTGATAATACATAGAAAGGGCCTGTTATCTCTATCAAGATGATTCTAATTCGTCAGATATTATTTATTCTAGTATCTGGAACACGAAATAGATAGAGTGGATCAAAAAAAAATGGAACTATGATTCATACTCACTATTAAGACCTCGCAACCAGACTGAAAAATTCAAGTAGTTCTTAAATAAAAATAAAAAAGAAATTTTCTTCCTTCCAATTTTGTTTGCCCAAAAGACAACTTTTTTTCTCTCGATTTTGTCGAGTCATTACACTGATTCAATAAATGATTATCAAGCGGTTCTTATTCGAAGAACCCTTGCCTTTTGTTTAGCTTGAGACTAAATCATCGTGGCTCTAGTATGAATCTAAGGTTTTAATTGAACTGATTCATAGGATCTCAACAAGATAATTTCTATATTACGCATAAAAAAACAAATCCTTTATAGGGAAGAGAAAAGTCAAGAAGCCTCTAATGACCAACATAAGGGAAAGGAAGAAAGAAAGACGCGCCAACTTGAGATTTTTTGGCATTATCATCACAAAGAAGATATTCCGGATTTTTCTTATTTGATATCTTCAAGGCAAATCGACCCAATTCAGTGGCTGATGAAGTTTTGAACCTTTTTTCTAATATTCGTTGAAAATTTTTGTGTTTCTGCTTGAGCCGTACGAGATGAAATTTTCATATACGGCTCTTAGAGGGGGACTCGGGTTAGTTACCTATCTCAATAAAGTATATGATTGGTTTGAGGAACGTCTTGAGATTCAGGCAATTGCAGATGATATAACTAGTAAATATGTTCCTCCCCATGTCAACATATTTTATTGTTTAGGGGGAATTACACTTACTTGTTTTCTAGTACAAGTCGCTACCGGTTTTGCTATGACTTTTTACTACCGACCAACCGTTACAGAGGCTTTTTCCTCGGTTCAATACATAATGACCGAGGCCAACTTTGGTTGGTTAATCCGATCAGTTCATCGATGGTCAGCAAGTATGATGGTTTTAATGATGATCCTGCATGTATTTCGTGTGTATCTCACAGGGGGATTTAAAAAACCCCGCGAATTAACTTGGGTCACAGGTGTGGTTTTGGCTGTTTTGACTGCATCATTTGGTGTAACTGGTTATTCTTTGCCTTGGGATCAAATTGGCTATTGGGCAGTCAAAATTGTGACAGGTGTACCTGACGCCATTCCGGTAATAGGATCGCCTTTAGTGGAGTTATTACGCGGAAGTGCTAGTGTGGGCCAATCCACTTTGACTCGTTTTTATAGTTTACATACCTTTGTACTGCCTCTGCTTACTGCCGTATTTATGTTAATGCACTTTCCAATGATACGTAAGCAAGGTATTTCGGGTCCTTTATAGGGAAGGCATATCATAGAGAATTATAATTATCATATATCATATCGGGTAGGTTTTGGTATTTCATTGCTACAAGCATGGGTTATTGTAAAATAACACATGTCATTTGGATACTTCTCTTCAACTCCAAAGTATTTTTATACAATACAAATAGTTGAAGTTAATTTTACGAAAGAAAAAAGGCGGATTATGGGAGTGTGTGACTTGAATTATTGATTTGGCCATGCAGATAAAGAATTGGATCTGCCACATTAGAATTCACAACCAAAGGTGTCTCCGCATCCAATCAACATGTAAGTCCCCTACCTAGGAAGGATAGGCTGGTTCACTTGAGGAGAATATCTTCTATGATCATACCGCAACCATGTCATCCATGAACAGGCTCCGTAAGATCCCATAGAGTAGAAATGGAATAAGTCATGTGACATGATCCAGTTCTCTATTTATTACACTTACCTTTTTATTATAGTATGGAAATGCATTCATTTTCTTTGCATCGATTGTGATCCGCAATACTATCGGAGTAAAAGAAGGGATCTAAGGAAGAATGTAGGCTAAACTTTTTGATTTTTTATTAGTAACAAGTAAATATTTTGTTTGGAGGTAAGAAACTTGCGATATTGAGGGGATAAATACCAACTAATCAAGAGACATGAGACAATCCACAAAGCAATTGATCATGATCAAATTTGTAAGCCCACTTGGATATTGAGCATTTACCCATAAGAATAGGATTATTTTCAATGAGTAGTTGTAGGTGCAACTTCGGAAAAGAGAATCTGATGAAAGCTTTTCTTGCCTAGAGTCATTGAGTCATTATAAACCTTAATTCTATTAAGGATCTTCCGCGGTCTTATTTCTTTCACTCTTGCTCGAGCCGGATGATGATAAATTCTCATGTCCGGTTCCTTTGGGGGATGGATCCTAAAGAGTTCACCTATCCCAATAACAAAGAAACCAGACTTAAATGATCCTGTATTAAGAGCTAAATTAGCTAAAGGGATGGGACATAATTATTACGGGGAACCCGCATGGCCCAACGATCTTTTATATATTTTTCCAGTAGTAATTCTAGGTACTATTGCATGTAATGTAGGTTTAGCGGTTCTCGAGCCATCAATGATTGGTGAACCGGCAGATCCGTTTGCAACTCCTCTGGAAATATTACCCGAGTGGTACTTCTTTCCCGTGTTTCAAATACTCCGTACGGTACCCAATAAGTTATTGGGCGTTCTTTTAATGGTTTCTGTGCCAACAGGCTTATTGACAGTACCTTTTCTAGAGAATGTCAATAAATTCCAAAATCCATTTCGCCGCCCAGTAGCTACGACCGTTTTTTTAATCGGTACTGTAGTAGCTCTTTGGTTAGGTATTGGAGCAACATTACCCATTGATAAATCATTAACTTTAGGTCTTTTTTAGATATTTTTTGATTCATTCAACCGTGAAGTACCATAGGTATCTAGGAAATAGTTACTTCCAAGTGAATCTTCCCTAGATACCTAAAATCCATTTTATTATGATCCATTTCGCGAAAATATAGATTGTACCAAAGATGCTAAATTGTTTTCTTTTTATTCTAACTCGAAAAAGAAGAAGAAAAAAAATTGCAATGGATTTAAAACGAGAGTTTATTCTTAAGTAAATCAATTGGGAGATGCTTCTCTAGAGTGTCCCATATATGTTTTCTATCTTCCATACGAAAACTGTCAATTCTCAGAAGATCTTCTTCAGTCTTACTCAAAAGGTCCAATAGTGTATGTATATTGGCCCTTTTTAGACAATTATACGTTCTAGAAGTCAATTCTAATTGATCAATAAAAATACAATTCAATGGAATTCCTTTTTTGTTTTTCTTTAGATTAGTTAATCTTTTTTGAAAAGTAAAAAGGGGTGGAGTAAACCTGTTTTTATTTTCTTCGAAACTAGCGCCCTCTTCCTCCGCGTGTAGAAAAGGAAGAAATAAATCAATCAAATTACGAGAAGCCTCATAAAGTGCTTCCTTAGGGGTTAAACTTCCATTAGTCCATATTTCTAGAAAAAGTATCTCGTGTTTTTCATTTCCATTCCCACAAGAAAAAATACTATAATTCACATTTCGAACAGGCATGGATACAGCATCTATAGGATAACTTCCATCTTGATAGTTCTTTCTGAGTTCTGTCTGATATCCACGATCTCTCTTGATCTGTAAATCAATACAGAAATCAATGGGCTCTGTCAAGTTAGCTATAGGTTGTGCCGTATCAACGATTTCTACGGAAGGCGGTAAGATGATATCTTGAGCAGTTATGTATCTAGGACCTTTGACGCAAATGGATGCGTCTCTAACTCCATAGAGATTACTTCTCAATACAATTTCTTTCAAATTTAGTAAAATTTCTTGTACGGATTCTTCAATACCTGCTATTGTAGAATACTCGTGCGGCACGCTCCCAAATTTTGCACGTGTGATACATGTTCCTTCTATTTCTCCAAGTAAAGCTCTTCGCAAGGCAATACCGACGGTGTCCGCTTGACCTTTTCTAAGCGGGGACAGAATGAAACGACCATAATAAAGGCGCTTACTATCTACTCTTGATTCAACACACTTCCACTGTAGTGTTTGAGTGGATCCTGCTACCTCCTCTCGAACCATAATAGACTAGTATTATTATTTTATCATTGAATCGTTTATTTCTCTTGAAATGAAAGTTGAAAGCGGGTTAATTCTTTTACAGACGTCTTTTTTTAGGCGGTCGACATCCATTATGCGGCATAGGTGTTACATCGCGTATACAACTTAATCGCACACCACTTTTAGCAATGGCTCGTAATGCGGCATCTCTTCCACTACCAGCGCCCTTTACCATAACTTCTGCTCGTTGCAAACCTACTGTACGAATAGCATCTACTGCTGTTCTTTGACCAGCATAGGGTGATGCTTTTCTTGAGCTTTTGAATCCACAAGTACCGGCCGAGGACCAAAAAACCACCCGACCTTGTGGGTCTGTAACAGTTATAATGGTATTGTTGAAACTAGCTTGAACATGAATAACCCCTTTTGTTATTCTACGTGCACTCTTCCGTAAACTAAAACGTGCATTCCTACGTAAACCAATACGCACTTTCTTACGTGAACCAATTTTTGGTATAGCTTTTGCCATATTTTATTATCTCATAAATATGAGTTAGAAATAAAAAAAAGAAAAAAAGATACAAAGATATCCGTTTCAGGGTAAAATAAACCCTTTACTTTAATTATTTTAAATGAAATTATTTTATTTGGAATTGGAACATTTCCGCGGGTACTTTTTTTTACTTTTTAGAAAGTAAAGTTCTTTTTCGAAAGATTACCCCTGTCTTTGTTTATGCTTCGGATTAGAGCAAATGACTCTAATTCGTCCACGCCTACGAATCAGTCGACATTTTGTACAAATTTTACGAACGGAAGCTCTTATTTTCATATTTCCGTATCCTTTTTTAAACTATGAATCTAATCTTTTGGAAAAAATAAGTCTCTTCGCTTGAATTTTAGAACTTAGAATTTATTACCCTAGAAAAAAAAAGAAAAACCTAATCCTTTGAATCTTTGGTATCCTTCAAATCTTCGCTATCCTTCAAATCTTCGCTATCCTTCGAGTCTTCGATACGCTTCGAATCCTTATGGGGAAGTCTATAAATTATACGTCCCTTGCTTGAATCATAACGACTTACTTCAATTTTGACCCTATCCCCCATCAGTATTCGTATAGAACTAGACCGTATCTTTCCTGAAATATAGCCTAGGATGATGGTGTCATTCTCTAGCCGAACGCGGAACATTCCATTGGGTAGGGCTTCCGTAACTAAACCTTCGAAAGTTACTTTTGCTTCTCTCGGGTTTTTTTTTTCTCTCCTATTTTTTTTTTCTGTCATATTTTTTTTCTCCTATTTTTCTATTTTTATTTTAAAAATAGGAAGGGCGAGATAGAATTCGAGCACTATAGGCGGGGCGATTACCATATATAACATAAGACTTCTCCCCCAATTCTGTTTAGTCGAGCTTCTCGATCTGTCATTATTCCTCGAGAAGTAGAAAGAATAGCAATTCCCATTCCACCCAAAACTTTAGGAATTCCTTGATAGTTGGTATAAATTCGTAAGCCGGGTCGGCTGATACGCTTTAAAAAGGTTCTTGTTCTATATATTCCTTTTATAGTCTTTCTCTTTTGATGTCGCAAAGTTGAAACCAAGAAATATCTGTTACGTTCCTGATGTTTCCGAACACTTTCAATAAAACCCTCTCGTAGAAGTATTTTAACAATGTTTTCGGTAATATTTGTAGATACTACTCGAACTGTTCCTTTTTTATTCATGTCCGCATTTCTTATAGAGGTTAGTAAATCAGCAATAGTGTCCTTGCCCATAAGACTCTAATTCTAGGTTCCTCCTAATTTTTCTATAATCAACATGTTTTCTTTTTTTTTTTTTCATTTTGGATTTTAAAACATATACGTAAAACACAATCTACTAAATTAATTCTTTGGTCTCAATTTCGCCTACTAGTATTTATAATACTTCAGGAGCTAATGAAACTATTTTGGTAAAATTCAATTCTCTCAATTCCTCGGCAATCGCGCCAAAAACTCGAGTTCCTTTTGGATTGCCTTTTTGATCAATTATAACCGCAGCATTGTCATCATAGCGGATTATTATACCGTCTTCGCATTTGAACTCTTTACATGTACGTACAATTACAGCTCGAATTACTTCGGATCTTTCTAGAGGCATTTGGGGCAATGCGTCTTTGATTACAGCAACAATAACATCACCAATACGAGCATATCGCTGATTACCAGCAGCTCCTATGACTCGAATACACATCAATTTTCGAGCTCCACTATTATCTGCTACATTTAAAAGGGTCTGAGGTTGAATCATATTATTTTGATTTCAATTTGTTATTTCAATGCAAAAGGATGAAAGAAATATTGTCTTTCCAGAAAGAAAAACCGAGCATTTTTTTTTATCTTCCATACCCCTTTTAGGGTTCTATATCTCTAATCGAATAAATTGACTTCGTATGGGCATTTTACTGGCAGCTATGGAGATAGCTGCTCTAGCTACAGTTTCAGATACTCCCCCCATTTCATAAAGTATACGACCAGGTTTAACAACGGATACCCAATATTCGGGGGACCCCTTTCCCGAGCCCATACGTGTTTCCGTGGGTCTTAGTGTAACCGGTTTGTCGGGAAATATACGTACCCATATTTTTCCACCACGACGTGCATATCGTGTTATTGCTCTTCGTCCTGCTTCTATCTGTCTCGCCGTGATCCAAGCGGGTTCAAGTGCTTGAAGAGCATATCTACCAAAACAAATACGATTGCCTCGGCAGGATTTTCCTTTCATTCTTCCTCTATGTTGTTTGCGAAATCTGGTTCTTTTGGGGTTATAGTCGATGGTTCTCTTTCTTAGTTCCATCTCTACTGCAAAACTGGACATGAGAGTTTCTTCTCATCCAGCTCCTCGCGAATGGAATCAGAAAGCATGTAAATTTCTCTAATTCATAATATTCCAAAATATTACGGTACGGATAGATACACATTAATAGATAATAGAAAAAGTTCGGTTTTTTTTATATTGAATTTGTTAAAACAGAAAAATATAATATATAGTCAAAAAAGAAGATCTAGAATATATCCAGATGTGTGTGTATATTTATCTAAATTCTATATTTATAGATAATGTAATCCTTCTTAAAAAAATCCTTATTTTTACTCTTATTGAATCGCGGTAAAGTATTCTAATTCAATAAGAATTTCGCGGGCGAATATTTACTCTTTCCTGTCTTATTTGTTAATTTATAAACTTACCAAATAAGACAATTTTTTTGGTTTGTTCCGCCATCCCACCCAATGAAGTGTTAGGATTCTTTTCAATAAAATCCTATGGAATCATAGGTTCTGTCGTTCCCACTGCTTCTCCTTGAATGGTTAGGTCTGAATCCCGCAACGGAGCTTCCAAAAAATTTCTTTCCGAGTTAATTTTCTCAGTTTTATTAACCCGGGCGGCTCTTTATTATTGCTTTAAATTTGTAGTTCTTGTTTCAAGTTACAATTTTTAATTCTCTATTATTTTTATTATATTGATGCTTTATCACATTGCCTTTTATGATGTAATTCATAGACCATACATAGTGGAATCCTATATCTTATTTATTTCCTCTTCCTTCTTTCTATCATCCCTCCCTTTATCCACATCCCTTTAGTTTTGCTTCACAACCTAGAATCCCTTTTCTTTTTTAGAGAAAAAATTGCAGTTGCTACAACTATATGACACATCTACTCATTTATGTTATGATAGAGGTATTTATTCATATAGTGACTGTTTCTTAGTTAGGATCTCGACAATACGAAGCAATAGGTTGGTTATTAGTTAATTTTCTATAATTACTAAGTTTTTTTCTTAAAAAAAAGAAAAAAATAACGAGTCACACACTAAGCATAGCAATTATATTAAATGATTTATCAATTTTCATTAAATCTTATAGAAAGAGGTATAATTTCTTCTTTTGCAGGGATTTCAGGAAAAAAGTCTCTTGTCATTTTTTATTCTATCAATGGACAGAATCCGAAGACAAGATTACTTATTCTTCGTCTACGAATATCCAAATTTTTACACCTAATACTCCATAGATAGTCCGAATTGGATAGCAGCAATAATCAATTTTAGCGCGAATTGTTTGGAGGGGAAGTCTACCCTTTTTAATAGATTCGGCGCGTGCAATTTCTTTTCCTCCGAGACGACCCGCAATTTTTACTTTTACTCCCCTTATATCTGCTTTTTTAGTTAATTCAATGGCTTTTTTCATTGCCTTTCGGAATGAAACTCTATTTTTTAATTGGAAAGCTATATATTCTGCAAGAATGTTAGGCTGTCTATAAGGTTCTTTAACTTTTTCGATAGAAATATTAAATCTCTGGTTTACAGAGTTAATTTCCTTTTGTAGATCTTTCTCTAATTCTTCGATTGCTCCTTTTTTCTTTAATAAATTTGGGAATCCAATATGGATTATGACGTGGATCGTATCGATTTCTTTTTGGATTTCTATATGTGTAATTACTTCGGAACTTGAACCTGAGTCCATTTTTCTATTATGTGTAATTACTTCGGAACTTGAGTCTGATTCTATTTTTCTATTCGAGCCCTTTTTCCTATTCTTTTGTATATAGTTCTTGATACAATCCCTTATTTTTTTATCTTCCTGTAGACCTTCAGAATAATTTTTTGGTTGTGCGAACCAAAAGGAATGGTGTTTTTGGGTTGTACCAAGTCTGAAACCGAGTGGATTTATTTTTTGTCCCATATTTTTCTATTCTATATTTTTTTTACTGGGAATCGAAATCTTAGATGGATCTAAAGGTTATTTAGATTTCTTTACTATATTTAGTACAATTGTTATATGACACATGCTTTTTTTTATGGGGAAACTACGTCCTCGAGCTCGAGGTCTGAATTTCTTCATAATAGTACTCCTACTGACTTCGGCTTTAGTAATAAATAAATTCGCTTTGTCGAAATCCCTATAATGAGTAGCATTTGCGGCTGCCGAATAAACCAACTTTAAGATGGGATAAGATGCTCGATAGGGCATGAGGTTCAGTATCATAACAGTTTCCTCGTAGTAACGCCAGCGAATCTCGTCAAGAACTCTTTGTGCTTTGAAAACAGACATAGGGATACGTTTTTGTGCTTTGAAAACTCTCTCGAACTTAAGTAGACGATCGGTTGGAACTTTCCTTGCGAGTTTCCTTAGCCCACTTTTCTTCTTCTTTATCCTAGGGATATACTTTACTAGTTTGAAACTTGTCATAAATAAGGTTATTCCCCGCCTACCTTTACTTTATTTTGAATCTTTTTTTCTTCTTAATCTTTCTATTCAGAATTCAGTTAACGACGAGATTTAGTATCCTTTCTTGCATTTTCATAACTCGTGAAATGCCGAGTAGGCACGAATTCCCCCAATTTGCGACCTACCATAGGATTTGTTATGTAAATAGGTATATGTTCCTTTCCATTATGAATCGCGATTGTATGGCCAACCATTGTGGGTAGAATGCTAGATGCCCGGGACCACGTTACTATTGTTTCTTTCTCCTCCTTCATATTGACCTTTTCTATCTTTGCCAATAAATGATGAGCTACAAAAGGATTCGTTTTTTTTCGTGTCACAGCTGATTACTCCTTTTTTCCTTTTTAAAGAGTGGCATTCTATGTCCAATATCTCGATCGAAGTACGGAGGTCAGAATAAATAGAATAATGATCAATGGAAAAAAGAAAAAAATCCTTTAGCTGGATAAGGGGCGGATGTAGCCAAGTGGATCAAGGCAGTGGATTGTGAATCCACCATGCGCGGGTTCAATTCCCGTCGTTCGCCCATCGCATTATTGCAAATTCCAAAAATGCAATTTTCCATATTCCTAGTTACGTATTTACTTACGGCGACGAAGAATAAAACTATCGCTATATTTTTTCCTTTTCCTAGTTCTTCTTCCAAGCGCAGGATAACCCCAAGGGGTTGTGGGTTTTTTTCTACCAATGGGAGCTTTCCCTTCACCGCCCCCATGGGGGTGGTCCACAGGGTTCATAACTACCCCTCTTACTACGGGGCGTTTACCTAGCCAACACTTAGATCCGGCTCTACCCAAACTTTTTTGGTTCACCCCAACATTACCCACTTGTCCGACTGTTGCTAAGCAGTTTTGGGATACTAAACGGACCTCCCCAGATGGTAATCTTAAAGTGGCCGATTTACCCTCTTTTGCAATGAGTTTCGCTACAGCACCTGCTGCTCTAGCTAATTGCCCACCCCTTCCACGTGTGATTTCTATGTTATGCATGGCCGTGCCTAAGGGCATATCGGTTGAAGTAGATTCTTCTTTTCTCTCAAAAAACCCCTTCCCAAACTGTACAAGCTTCTTCCAAAGCATACGGCTTTCTAGATGTATATGACGATCTCTAGACAGATGGATCTTATATGAATCATATGATGAAGTACCACATGAGTGGATATATAGGAAAGGAATCCAAATCTGCCGAATCGCTCATGTTATGATCTTCTACATCCTAGGTCTCTGCGTTCCGTCATCTGGCTTATGTTCTTCATGTAGCATTCAGATCGAATGACTCTATGAAATTACGTCGATACTTCCACATATTATGGGTAACGTAGGAGACATCCCTATTTTCCCCCGGGGGTCTTAATTACCACTGCTTAGCTTTCAATTTGCCTCTGACCATCAAATTAAATGTGAATAACCCGTCCTCCTCTCTTTGAAACAAGGGGCGCTTCCGGTTCTGTGCGTGCTTCAAACAATTTTGTCTTCTCCATATTACCATATCTCTAGAGCCAATAATTTTCTATGAGGAACTACTGAACTCAATCACTTGCTGCCGTTACTCAACAGTTTTCTGTTGAGGTCTATCCCGTAGAGGTAGTCAAATTGGATCAGTGATCGATTTCTAGGTTTCGTCGTAAACCTAATTGGTTACTTCCAATTACGTAAATCAATAGTTCAAACCGCACTCAAAGGTAGGGCATTTCCCATTGATATAGGAACTTTTGTACCAGAAACAATAGTATCTCCAATTATAGCCCCTCTGGGATGTAAAATATATCTCTTCTCACCATCCCCATAGTGTATGAGACAAATGTATGCATTTCGATTAGGGTCGTATTCTATGGTTACGATTCTACCAGATATGTCTTTTTGATTCCGTCGAAAATCTATTTTACGGTATAGGCGCTTATGACCTCCCCCTCTATGCCTTGCGGTAATGATTCCTCTGGAATTACGACCTTTACCACAACGGTGCCGTCCATGGATCAAATTATTTCGTGGATTGGATTTCACTTGCCTGTCTACGGTTCCCTTGCGTGTGCTCGGGATAGGTGTTTTGTATAAATGTTTCGCCGTATTATTAAGTATTCTCCTTTAGTTTTTTTCTCTATCTAGAAGTGGAATAGAATAACCCGGTTGAAGGGTAATGATCATACGTCTGTAATGCATTGTATGGCCCAGAATAGGTCCTATTCTTCTACCTTTTCCAGGTAGTCGATGGCTATTCACAGCTACCACCTTAACACCAAAGAAGAGTTCGACCCAATGCTTTATTTCTGTCTTAGTGAATCCCGATTCGACATTAAAAGTATATTGATTCTTTCCCAATAAACGAAGACTTTTTTCTGTAAATACTGCGTATTTGATTCCATCCATAAATCGACTTTCCCTCCTATGCTCTGAGTTCCAGTATCGATAAGAATTCGAGTTCTTATTGTTCTTATGTTATGGTATGAATATACCATACCAATTCGTTATGTATGGATGATGGATGAGATTCCATGGATAGAGAGCCAGTTCCAATAGACTTATGGAATGTTCCCGTTCGTGTGCATCCAGCAGGAATTGAACCCGCAAATTTACCAATTATGAGTTGGGCGCTTTAACCATTCAGCCATGGATGCTTAACAGGGATCATCGTACATCGTAAATAACCAATTTTCATATAGAAAGACATATCATAGAAAAATGAAATCGAAAATATTCCGAGATGGCAAATATTCGGAGATGACTATGAAAACACCTCTCTGGATCCTCGAATTGAAAGAGAGATTGAGAGGGATCAAGAATCCTAATTCTCGCTATTTGGAATGGATCCAATTCTATTGAGTCTGACTCATAGTGATCATTTCTCTTTAGCAAAGAATGACCTTGGTTATCAAAGGATTGAACAACCGGGATCCATTTACTTATGATACCTAGTTGGCATTGATAACAAGGATCTAATGAATTATGAGTTTAATAGATCCTCTTTAGCAGAAAGACGTATATTCCTTGCTCATTATCAGACAATCACTTATTCCCAAACCTCGTGTGGGACTAATCGTTTTCATTTACCATCTCATGGAAAACCCTTTTCGTTCCGCTTAGCCCTATCGGGTATTTTAGTGATAGGTTCTGTAGGAACTGGACGATCCTATTTGGTCAAATACCTAACGAAAAATTACGATTTTCCTTTCATTAAGGTACGAGGGCTTCTTATTCCACAAGAACGAAAGCACCTTTTCATTCTTTCATATACTAGGGGTTTTTACTTGGAAAAGACAATGTTCCATACTAAAGGATTCGGGTCCATAACCACGAGTTCCAGTGCACTAGATCTTGTAGCACTTAGCAACGAAGCCCTATCCATTAGTATTCCACATAAGAAATCCATTCTAGAAAAAAATACAATTAGATTAGCTCTTCATAGACAAACTTGGGGTTTGCGAGCCAAGGTAAGATCGGCTCGGGATCATGGGACCCTTTTCTATCAGATAGGAGGGGCTCTTGTACAAAATAGACTTACTAAGTAATAACCCCATAGAATCTATCTATATAAAGATAAAGAGGCAATCGTGTCAGGAAGCGGGTTTTTCTTTGGCCAAAAGGTACTTCGAACTTGGAACGAGCATGAAGAGATTAACGAGACTTCTTTCTCTTTTGAGTTTTTCTGGCGGACCTGCCGCGCAAGATCTTTGGTCTTCCCCTGGAACCGATGAAAAAAAGTGGATCGCTTCTTATGTACTCGCTCAGAATGATTCTTCTCTATCTATAGTTCATGGCCTATTAGAAGTAGAAGGTGCTCTGGTGCAATCCTTACCGACAGAAAAAGATTGCAGTCAGGTTGATAATAGTCGAGTGACATTACTTCGTCGGTCCGAACTAAGGAATCTGTTAGAAATGTTTTGAAATGGATATTGTTCTCTCTTTGATCAGGGATTGCTATATGAAAAGAAGTGGAGTTTGAAAAAGGGAACGGAATGCTCAAACCGGAACTGCTAGAGGAACGAATTTTCAATAGCATAACTTGGGCTCCTAGAATATGGCGCCCTTGGGACAATCTATTTGATTGCAGGGTTTTGTTCCGAAGCAAAGATATCCGCGGAGGCCGGTTCGTTCGTCCTATTCTGATATTCAGGACCAA
>NW_028260366.1:0-10000 GCF_056163025.1 Triticum urartu | reverse complement strand
TTGAACTTAGGTATGCTCTTTCCTTTTGTCGAAGTGGAATCGTAGAACAGAATGTGATACGATGAGATAGAATGCAATAGAAATAGAAACAAGGATAGCGAACGGGTTACCTACTCCTAAGGGTCAAAGCAAGCCCTTTAATTCAATTCTTTATTCTTACATTAAAATTCTTACATTAAAGAATGAATAAAATCTCCCCAAGTAGGATTCGAACCTACGACCAGTCAGTTAACAGCCGACCGCTCTACCACTGAGCTACTGAGGAACAAGGGGGGATTCGACCTCCTAGAGTTCAACTCCCGCTCTCAACCCATGAACAATATGAGTCCGAAGCTTCTTTCGTAACTCCCATAATTTCTTCGTAGTGGCTCCGTTCCATGCCTCATTTCATAGGGAAGCCCAAAGTGGCTCTATTTCATTCTATTTCACTTCCTAGCACTTCCTATCATTTAATATCCATCCCTTTGGTCTTATTGACATAAGAGATGTCATTTATAGTCTATCTCTTTCTATATATGGAAAGTCAAGAAATTCTCATCGAAACATCGAGAAATTGTGCATATAGAAAACTCTAAAGAAAGAAAAAAAGGAGACCCATGCCATGATTTTCAAATCTTTTCTATTTAGTAGTCTAAGTTTCTCGATGAGGATAATTAATTCGGTCGTTGTGGTCGGACTCTATTATGGATTTCTGACTACATTCTCCATAGGTCCCTCTTAGATCTTCTTTCTCCAATCTTGGATTAGGGAAGAAGGAGATATTCGCGACTACTGGCGATTTCATTATGGGGCAGCTCATGATCTTCATATCGATCTATTATCCACCTCTGTATCTATTCTTTCTTAGCTAAACAGGTGGAAGATCTATCCAATTTGGTTATATTATATCATGGACTCGAAAAACGGATCTGAATTTGACTGAAATGCACGATCTTCACAGGTATCACTTTTCACGATACCTAAAAGGTGGAATAGCGATTTTCGAACCATTTCCTATAAGAGAATGGTTTCCATTACTTTGAGAAATGGATTCTTATATCAAACTATAGCTATTGCATTAAAGAAGAAAAGAAACTAATAGAAGTCGAAGACGCGGAATGATAGTGAATAGAGAGAAAGATTCTTCTGATTTTCTTGTTTCTATCTACTAGACGCCGTAGAGAATTGAGAATTTTCATGTCTTTCAATTCTCGTACTCGTAATTGGAAAGTTATGGAAGGAGACCCATCATTTTGCAATGAAAACAACATATAAAACTCTGGACAATTTCGAAATCAGGCCAAGCGTCTTAATACATATGCAAAAAAATTCATTATTGGCCCACCATTGATTAGAAGATTTAGCTTGTATGAATCGCTATTGGTTTGATACGAATAATGACAATCGTTTCAGTATGTTAAGGATACAGATGTATCCACAATTCATTTAGAGTTACTTAATAGTCTATTTCTTATACCATATCTCTATCCCGTGAAATTCTCGAGCCAAAAGATGGATGCATATGCTGTGTTTCATTTTGCTAAATGATATCAATTAAATGGTGTATCAATTCCATAAATTGCATATAGCAATAAATAAATCAGCAAAATTCTTTCTAATATTTTAGATAGAAGAAACATTTCTTCTATCTAAAATATTAGAAAGAATGTACCCTTCTATCCAAATCCAATTTGCATCGATAAAATAAATCCAAATTCCAGTAGTAGATGAATAATTGCAAATTTGTGTGTGTACGAGATTAGAATAACTTCAAAATAACTGACATAATTTTGTATTTTTCCTGATCAGAAAAATACATGAAAAAGAAAGGAGGTAGAAAAATTTTTGGATTTATGGTTAAAGAAGAAAAAGAAGAAAACAGGGGTTCTGTTGAATTTCAAGTATTCAGTTTCACCAATAAGATACGGAGACTTGCTTCACATTTGGAATTACACAAAAAAGATTTTTCATCGGAAAGAGGTCTACGAAGACTTTTGGGAAAACGTCGACGTTTGCTGGCTTATTTGGCAAAGAAAAATAGAGTACGTTATAAGAAATTAATCGGTCAGTTGAATATTCGGGAGCAGTAATTTAATCGTTCAAATTTTTTTCTTGTTTTATTATTTTTTTAGTAGTCTTATAGTAGTCTTAGATTTTTCATTTTGATGAGCCTCGCTTTGAGGAATTCATGGAATAATCCATTTTCATGGAATAATGAATTAAGGAAGAAAGGATATGAGTCTACCGCTTACAAGAAAAGATCTCATGATAGTCAATATGGGCCCTCAACACCCATCAATGCATGGTGTTCTTCGACTGATCGTTACTCTCGATGGTGAGGATGTTATTGATTGTGAACCCATATTAGGGTATTTACACAGAGGAATGGAAAAAATCGCGGAAAACCGAACTATTATACAATACTTACCTTATGTAACAAGGATATAGAGAGATTGTAGAAAGGGGATAGGATAGTTATTTTTGCAAGAGACTTGTTGTAAATTCCTTAACTTAAGAAAGAAAAAAGAATAAAAACACAGATACATAACATAAAAAAAAGAATAAATAAGACGAGATTCGACCTCCCCCTACATATTTAATTTCCTCTCCTATACAAAAACTAGCAAGACCCACTCCATTGGTAATTCCATCAATAACACCCTTATCAAAAAACTCCGTGAGTTCGGTTAACCCTCTTATACCGAGGGTAAAGACCCTAGTATAGAAAATATCTATATAACCACGATTATATGACCAACTGTATATATTTTTTTTTACTTGATCTAAAAATTCTTTTTTAGGATTTCCTTTGTAAAAAGAGTTTATTAAATCCAAATTCTGAAAAAAAGAATAAGCGGATCCATAGAAGATATATGCTATGAATAAACCAAAGATAGCTAGACTTACAGAAGAAATTGCATTAGTAATAAATTCATATGAATTTACAAAAGAATTAGAACTTTCCTGGGTAAAGTTTATTGAGGGAGTTAACCACTTTGATAATATGGTTAACTCTGCTATTCCATTACCAATTCCTCCATTATCAAAAGAGATTCCTATGAATCCAATGAACAAAGTGAAAAGTAGTAATATAAGAAGAGGAAATAACATAGTATTTCCCGTTTCATGCGGATAGGCAAAAGTTTTTTTAGCCCCAAAAGACGTAGTAAAGGATCCTATCCTATTTCTTGTATTACCTTGAATTTTTGGTATATTTTGTGAAAAAAAAGAAACTCCACTCTTCGTTGTTGATAAAACGAAATCCCTATTCACTCCTTTGGGTATCCTTTTTCCCCATAAGGATATTGAATACAAGGAACTCTCTTTAGTGCTACTGTAATTTTGAAAATGAACACGCAAATACCCATCAAATGTAAGTAAATATATCCGAAACATATAAAAGGCAGTTAATCCTGCAGTAAAGGAGGCTATTATTCCAAAAAAGGGCGAATACAACCAACTATTACTAAGGATTTCATCTTTGGACCAGAAGCAAGCAAGAGGTGGAATACCACAAAGAGAAAGTGTACCCCATAAAAAAGTAGTTCTTGTGATTGGAATGTATTTTCTTAAACCGCCCATAAGAACCATATTTTGACTTTTATCTGGTGAATATCCAACAAGAGGTTCCATTGAATGAATAACGGATCCGGATCCCAAGAACAATAAAGCTTTTGAATAAGCATGAGTGATCAAATGGAATAAAGCAGCTTGATAAGAACCTATACCTAGAGCTAACATCATATAACCCAATTGAGACATTGTAGAATAGGCTAAGCTTCTTTTAATATCTCTCTGAGCAAGAGCTAAAGTAGCTCCTAAGAATAGTGTTATTGTACCTACTAAAGAAATAAAACTCATTATCAAAGGTAAAGATATGAAAAGAGGAAGAAGTCGAGCTAGAAGAAAAATTCCCGCAGCAACCATAGTTGCTGCGTGTATAAGAGCCGAAATAGGAGTGGGCCCTTCCATAGCATCGGGTAACCATACGTGAAGAGGGAATTGTGCGGATTTCGCAACTGCACCAAGGAATAATAAAAAAGCACACAAAGTAGTAAGTAAAGAGTTAATTCCATTATTAGGAATCCAGTTATTAGCTATTTTGAACAAATCCCTAAACTCTAAACTACCTGTTATCCAAAAAAAACCTAAAATTCCTAATAATAGACCAAAATCCCCTACACGATTAGTTACAAAAGCTTTTTGACAAGCACTCGCTGCGATTGGTCGTGTAAACCAAAAGCCTATCAATAAATAAGAACACATTCCCACGAGTTCCCAAAAAAAATAAATTTGTATCAAATTGGAGCTAGTAACCAATCCCAACATGGAAGTATTGAAAAAACTTATATAAACAAAAAATCTCAAATATCCTTCATCGTGAGACATATAACCATCACTATAAATAAGAACCAGGATTCCTACAGTAGTAATTAGTATTAACATAATAGAAGTAAGTGGGTCAATCAAGTATCCAAATTCTAAAGAAAAATCATTATTGACGGTCCAAGACCATAGATATTGATAGATCGAACTTCCATTTATTTGTTGAATAGACAGTTGAACTGAGAATACCATAGCTATACTTAAGAGTAAAACACTAGGAAAAGCCCATATGCGACGAAGATTTTTTGTTGCTGTCGGAATAAGAATAAGGCCAAATCCCATTGACATAATAACTGGAAGTGGGAGAAGAGGGATTACCCATGCATATTGATATGTATGTTCCATAAGAAAAGAAATTGCAATTTTTACTTCAATTTTTACTTCAATTTTTCTATAAAATTGTTTCCGATTCACCAAACCAATTCTTATCTCTTTCTGAAAGAATAAATAAAAAGAATAAGAAAAAATACTGAAATTCTTAATTTTTCCAAAATTTATCTCATTGAAATAATTAAAAATTAAGAATGGGTTTAGTTGGTTAAATTAAAAAAGTTAATAAAATAACTAGGTAACGAAGTTATTTTATTAACTAAATAAAGATATTTATAAAAATAAAAAAAAAAAAGTGGAATCATTTTACTTTCTATTCATAATTCATTTTTATATTTCTTTAAAACAAAGATGAAACAGCTCTCTTGTTCCATAATTAACTGATTGAGTGAATTCCAATGAAAACCTATGTTTATAAGAAATTATCGAATAGTCCTTACTTCATATAGAACTAAAATTCTAATGACTATAAATTACCTAAGTTTTAGAATGTCTTGTTTAAGAGACTCAGTATTTTTTGTTTTGATTGGAATTCCTTTCCTTTATGGAATACCATTCTGAACTTAATTAACTATTTTCATTTTCCCTTCTTTTTATCCCCCCGTCTTATCTTATATGGGGGATAGGCTTCCATACCATATATCTATATATGGAGTATACTTGATATATAAATAGATATAAATAGATTTAAATGAGAAACCCTTCTATATATTCTATATTATTAAAAAAAAAGTATAAAATATATAAAGAAAAAATGTTAAAAAATTCTTGTTGTCTTATCCGCATTAGACAAAATGAAGTAAAAAATAATTCAAAATTTAAGTATCTTTCAGTATCTAAGTATAAATACTAATAAAAAGAAGAAAGAAGGATTGATTTGCAGCAATAGATGTCTTTCACATACAACTAGAAAAAAGTAATTTCCTTTTTGAATGGCAGTTCCAAAAAAACGTACTTCAATGTCAAAAAAGCGTATTCGTAAAAATATTTGGAAGAAAAAGACTTATTTTTCCATAGTACAATCTTATTCTTTAGTAAAATCAAGATCATTTTCGAGCGGTAATGAGCATCCAAAACCAAAGGGTTTTTCTGGGCAACAAACAAATAATAAGATTTTGGAATAATATGAATTGACTTATCAAAAAAGAATTCCAATTATTTAATAATTTGGATTCTTCTTTGAATGTACTTTTATGTGTCGAATTACTCGGTACAATATTCTTAGAACAAAAAACCCCTCTTATCTTATATATACAAGAAAAAAAAAGTTTTGTTTGGTATACTGTGTGCTAAGTATTCTTTTCCTATCAATGAACTTTTCATAATTTTCCTAATAGAATCCTCATATTCTATTAGGAAAATTATGAAAAGTGGAGTATTCTTACAATAGGACTTACAACTTCCACCTATCTTCTCCAAAATCATAAGGTTAGTAAATCTTATTAATAAGAGCATAAAGACTTTCATTCTAGAAATTTTTAAAAAATCCAAAAAGCCTTTTCTATTTATCCATTTTATTTTAATTTCATCATTAAATAGAAACCCTTTTGGATTTTTTTCATTGTATTGAAAGAATTTTCAAAATGTAAAGGGGAAATTAATTAGAAAAAATTAGTTCTATAATTGCAAGTTAGAAAAAAGAAGTTCCAACTCTTTCAAGCAGTGTTTGTGTTTCTATTGGGCAAAGCAAGAGTTTATTGTAAAAAAAAAAAATGGAAACGATACTACCAAACGAAGTCTATTTTAATGAAAACTCTAATGTTCCTAAATTTTATGGACTTTCCCAATATCGACGATTCCCAAGATAATAGCTATTATTCTTTTAAGTTACCTATTATTTGAAGTTAGCCGCCATGGTGAAATTGGTAGACACGCTGCTCTTAGGAAGCAGTGCTCAAGCATCTCGGTTCGAATCCGAGTGGCGGCATTCTTGAAAAAGAATACAATAGATTAGAAATCAATTCGAAATTTACAATTTTGTAATGGGACCTTCCCCTTATGCTATTTGCAACTTTAGAACATATACTAACTCATATCTCTTTCTCAACGATTTCAATTGTGATTACGATTCATTTTATAACCTTATTAGTTCGTGAACTTGGAGGATTACGCGATTCGTCAGAAAAAGGAATGATAGTTACTTTTTTCTCTATAACAGGATTCTTAGTTTCTCGTTGGGCTTCCTCGGGACATTTTCCATTAAGTAATTTATATGAGTCATTGATCTTCCTTTCATGGGCCCTGTATATTCTTCATACCATTCCTAAAATACAGAACTCTAAAAATGATTTAAGCACAATAACTACGCCAAGTACTATTTTAACGCAAGGCTTTGCCACATCGGGTCTTTTAACTGAAATGCATCAATCCACGATACTAGTACCTGCTCTACAATCTCAGTGGTTAATGATGCATGTCAGTATGATGTTATTAAGCTATGCAACTCTTTTGTGCGGATCCTTATTATCTGCCGCTATTCTAATCATTAGATTTCGAAATAATTTCCATTTCTTTTCTAAAAAGAAAAAAAATGTTTTAAATAAAAACATTTTTCTTTAGTGATATTAAATATTTTTATGCAAAAAGAAGTGCTTTAAAAAGAACCTCTGTCCCTTCATTTCCAAATTATTACAAATATCAATTAACGGAGCGTTTGGATTCTTGGAGTTATCGTGTCATTAGCCTAGGATTTACCCTTTTAACCGTAGGTATTCTTTGTGGAGCAGTATGGGCTAATGAGGCCTGGGGATCCTATTGGAATTGGGATCCTAAGGAAACTTGGGCATTTATTACTTGGACCATATTCGCAATTTATTTACATAGTAGAACAAATCCAAATTGGAAGGGTACGAATTCTGCACTTATAGCTTTGATAGGATTTCTTATAATTTGGATTTGTTATTTTGGTATAAATCTATTAGGAATAGGCTTACATAGTTATGGTTCGTTTACATTAACACCTAAATGATTACATAAAATAAAACCTTCATGAAATGAAGGTTTTTACTTTTATGTTTTATTTGAGAACCCCTTGAACGCCTTATCAAAGGGTTCTCAAAAATTCGAGATAGATCTAATTATACTTTTTTACTTATTTCTGCATTATATACTTTTTTACTTATTTCTGCATTAATAGAGCAGACGAGTAAAAAAAAGCAAACCTATTTAGGATAATAATTGGATAAGAGAGCCTCTACCCTGTCAACGGATAGGGAGAGAACAAAATCTGGATAAATACCAATTCCTATTACTGGTAAAAAGATACAGATTAAAATAAAGAGTTCTCGTGGTCCAGAATCCACAAAATTTGCGTTTGGAACATTAAATAGCTTGTATCCATAGAACATCTGGCGTAACATAGATAATAAATAAATAGGAGTTAATATCATTCCAATTGCCATTACAAAAGTAATTAGTGTTTTTGGCATTAACAGAAATTTTGGACTAGTAATTAGTCCAAAAAATACTACTAATTCTGCGACAAAACCACTCATTCCTGGTAAGGCAAGAGAAGCCATTGAAAAGCTACTAAACATGGTAAAAATTTTAGGCATTGGGATAGATATTCCCCCCAGTTCTTCGAGATAAACAAGACGCATTCTATCAGAAGCGGTTCCTGCCAAGAAAAAAAGTGTAGCACCAATAAATCCATGGGATAATATTTGTAAAATAGCTCCATTGAGTCCAATGTTGGTTATGGAACCAATTCCTATAATTATGAAACCCATGTGAGATACAGAGGAATAAGCTATTCTTTTTTGAAATTTCGTTGACCAAGAGAAGTTGAAGCTGCATAGATTATTTGGATCGCTCCTATTATTACTAACCAGGGCGAAAATAGATAATGAGCATGAGGTAACAATTCCATGTTGATCCGAATCAATCCATATGCTCCCATCTTTAATAATATTCCCGCTAAAAGCATACATGTACTATAATGTGCTTCCCCATGGGTATCTGGTAACCACGTATGTAGGGGTATAATCGGCAATTTGACAGCATAAGCAATAAGGAAGCCAAAATATAAAAGTATTTCCAAGGTTGCAGGGTATGATTGATTAATTAATCTTTCCAAATCTAATCCTGGTTCGTTGGAACCATATAAGCCCATACCCAGAACTCCGATTAAGAAAAAAATGGAACCGCCTGCAGTATACAAAATAAACTTTGTAGCTGAATATAGACGCCTCTTCCCCCCCCACATGGATAAAAGTAAGTAAACAGGAATTAATTCTAACTCCCACATGATAAAAAAAAGTAAAAGGTCTCGCGAAGAAAATAATCCTATTTGACCACTATACATTGCGAGCATCAGGAAATAGAATAATCGCGAATTCCGTGTAATTGGCCAAGCTGCTAAAGTAGCTAAAGTAGTGATAAATCCTGTCAATAAAATAGATCCTAATGAAAGTCCATCGATTCCCAATCTCCAGTGGAAATCGAAGACATCTATCCATTTATAATCCTCCTTTAATTGGATTAAGGGATCCTCCAGTTGGAAATGATAACAGAACGCATAAGTCATTAGAAGGAATTCTAATAAACAAATAGATATAGTATACCACCTAACGACTTTGTTTCCCTTATGAGGTAAAAAGAAAATTAATGAACCTGCAAATATCGGCAAAACAACAAGTATTGTTAACCAAGGAAAATAACTCATGATAAAGTGATAAAGACAAGATACGTTTTGACCAGAAAAGCCCGTGCTCGATTATTTCGAGCACAGGCTTCTTCGGTAAAGAGGAATCAGACGATTCGAGTGAAGTTTTTTGTAACGTATCAATAAGATAGAGCCATGCTACGTGTTGTTTCAGGCCCTAAATAAACGCGGACACTTAAAAAATCTGTCGGGCAGGCAGATTCACATCTCTTACAACCCACACAATCTTCGGTTCTCGGCGCGGAAGCAATTTGCTTGGCTTTACATCCATCCCAGGGTATCATTTCTAATACATCTGTTGGACAAGCTCGTACACATTGAGTGCATCCTATACATGTATCGTAAATTTTTACGGAATGTGACATTGGATCTATAAATTTTTCTTTTCAACATAAAATTTTTCGATCTGGTAAAAATGAAATTAGTACTATAATGAGTCATATGTATTGTAGACACCAGACGAAGCAATGGTTTATCCAAACTTCAAAAAAAAAAAATCTATTTTTTAATCTGTTTGTGAGAAAGCGTGAAGAGAGCCAAGAGACTTTAATTTTGGATTTCAACAATAAATAAGAAATAAGAAAGAATTTTACGAATTGTACAGACGAATTCGAATTAGCCAATAAATTGGCTATCGTCTTT
>NW_028260365.1:17500-32500 GCF_056163025.1 Triticum urartu | reverse complement strand
AAGAAGAAAAGAAACTAATAGAAGTCGAAGACGCGGAATGATAGTGAATAGAGAGAAAGATTCTTCTGATTTTCTTGTTTCTATCTACTAGACGCCGTAGAGAATTGAGAATTTTCATGTCTTTCAATTCTCGTACTCGTAATTGGAAAGTTATGGAAGGAGACCCATCATTTTGCAATGAAAACAACATATAAAACTCTGGACAATTTCGAAATCAGGCCAAGCGTCTTAATACATATGCAAAAAAATTCATTATTGGCCCACCATTGATTAGAAGATTTAGCTTGTATGAATCGCTATTGGTTTGATACGAATAATGACAATCGTTTCAGTATGTTAAGGATACAGATGTATCCACAATTCATTTAGAGTTACTTAATAGTCTATTTCTTATACCATATCTCTATCCCGTGAAATTCTCGAGCCAAAAGATGGATGCATATGCTGTGTTTCATTTTGCTAAATGATATCAATTAAATGGTGTATCAATTCCATAAATTGCATATAGCAATAAATAAATCAGCAAAATTCTTTCTAATATTTTAGATAGAAGAAACATTTCTTCTATCTAAAATATTAGAAAGAATGTACCCTTCTATCCAAATCCAATTTGCATCGATAAAATAAATCCAAATTCCAGTAGTAGATGAATAATTGCAAATTTGTGTGTGTACGAGATTAGAATAACTTCAAAATAACTGACATAATTTTGTATTTTTCCTGATCAGAAAAATACATGAAAAAGAAAGGAGGTAGAAAAATTTTTGGATTTATGGTTAAAGAAGAAAAAGAAGAAAACAGGGGTTCTGTTGAATTTCAAGTATTCAGTTTCACCAATAAGATACGGAGACTTGCTTCACATTTGGAATTACACAAAAAAGATTTTTCATCGGAAAGAGGTCTACGAAGACTTTTGGGAAAACGTCGACGTTTGCTGGCTTATTTGGCAAAGAAAAATAGAGTACGTTATAAGAAATTAATCGGTCAGTTGAATATTCGGGAGCAGTAATTTAATCGTTCAAATTTTTTTCTTGTTTTATTATTTTTTTAGTAGTCTTATAGTAGTCTTAGATTTTTCATTTTGATGAGCCTCGCTTTGAGGAATTCATGGAATAATCCATTTTCATGGAATAATGAATTAAGGAAGAAAGGATATGAGTCTACCGCTTACAAGAAAAGATCTCATGATAGTCAATATGGGCCCTCAACACCCATCAATGCATGGTGTTCTTCGACTGATCGTTACTCTCGATGGTGAGGATGTTATTGATTGTGAACCCATATTAGGGTATTTACACAGAGGAATGGAAAAAATCGCGGAAAACCGAACTATTATACAATACTTACCTTATGTAACAAGGATATAGAGAGATTGTAGAAAGGGGATAGGATAGTTATTTTTGCAAGAGACTTGTTGTAAATTCCTTAACTTAAGAAAGAAAAAAGAATAAAAACACAGATACATAACATAAAAAAAAGAATAAATAAGACGAGATTCGACCTCCCCCTACATATTTAATTTCCTCTCCTATACAAAAACTAGCAAGACCCACTCCATTGGTAATTCCATCAATAACACCCTTATCAAAAAACTCCGTGAGTTCGGTTAACCCTCTTATACCGAGGGTAAAGACCCTAGTATAGAAAATATCTATATAACCACGATTATATGACCAACTGTATATATTTTTTTTTACTTGATCTAAAAATTCTTTTTAGGATTTCCTTTGTAAAAAGAGTTTATTAAATCCAAATTCTGAAAAAAAGAATAAGCGGATCCATAGAAGATATATGCTATGAATAAACCAAAGATAGCTAGACTTACAGAAGAAATTGCATTAGTAATAAATTCATATGAATTTACAAAAGAATTAGAACTTTCCTGGGTAAAGTTTATTGAGGGAGTTAACCACTTTGATAATATGGTTAACTCTGCTATTCCATTACCAATTCCTCCATTATCAAAAGAGATTCCTATGAATCCAATGAACAAAGTGAAAAGTAGTAATATAAGAAGAGGAAATAACATAGTATTTCCCGTTTCATGCGGATAGGCAAAAGTTTTTTTAGCCCCAAAAGACGTAGTAAAGGATCCTATCCTATTTCTTGTATTACCTTGAATTTTTGGTATATTTTGTGAAAAAAAAGAAACTCCACTCTTCGTTGTTGATAAAACGAAATCCCTATTCACTCCTTTGGGTATCCTTTTTCCCCATAAGGATATTGAATACAAGGAACTCTCTTTAGTGCTACTGTAATTTTGAAAATGAACACGCAAATACCCATCAAATGTAAGTAAATATATCCGAAACATATAAAAGGCAGTTAATCCTGCAGTAAAGGAGGCTATTATTCCAAAAAAGGGCGAATACAACCAACTATTACTAAGGATTTCATCTTTGGACCAGAAGCAAGCAAGAGGTGGAATACCACAAAGAGAAAGTGTACCCCATAAAAAAGTAGTTCTTGTGATTGGAATGTATTTTCTTAAACCGCCCATAAGAACCATATTTTGACTTTTATCTGGTGAATATCCAACAAGAGGTTCCATTGAATGAATAACGGATCCGGATCCCAAGAACAATAAAGCTTTTGAATAAGCATGAGTGATCAAATGGAATAAAGCAGCTTGATAAGAACCTATACCTAGAGCTAACATCATATAACCCAATTGAGACATTGTAGAATAGGCTAAGCTTCTTTTAATATCTCTCTGAGCAAGAGCTAAAGTAGCTCCTAAGAATAGTGTTATTGTACCTACTAAAGAAATAAAACTCATTATCAAAGGTAAAGATATGAAAAGAGGAAGAAGTCGAGCTAGAAGAAAAATTCCCGCAGCAACCATAGTTGCTGCGTGTATAAGAGCCGAAATAGGAGTGGGCCCTTCCATAGCATCGGGTAACCATACGTGAAGAGGGAATTGTGCGGATTTCGCAACTGCACCAAGGAATAATAAAAAAGCACACAAAGTAGTAAGTAAAGAGTTAATTCCATTATTAGGAATCCAGTTATTAGCTATTTTGAACAAATCCCTAAACTCTAAACTACCTGTTATCCAAAAAAAACCTAAAATTCCTAATAATAGACCAAAATCCCCTACACGATTAGTTACAAAAGCTTTTTGACAAGCACTCGCTGCGATTGGTCGTGTAAACCAAAAGCCTATCAATAAATAAGAACACATTCCCACGAGTTCCCAAAAAAAATAAATTTGTATCAAATTGGAGCTAGTAACCAATCCCAACATGGAAGTATTGAAAAAACTTATATAAACAAAAAATCTCAAATATCCTTCATCGTGAGACATATAACCATCACTATAAATAAGAACCAGGATTCCTACAGTAGTAATTAGTATTAACATAATAGAAGTAAGTGGGTCAATCAAGTATCCAAATTCTAAAGAAAAATCATTATTGACGGTCCAAGACCATAGATATTGATAGATCGAACTTCCATTTATTTGTTGAATAGACAGTTGAACTGAGAATACCATAGCTATACTTAAGAGTAAAACACTAGGAAAAGCCCATATGCGACGAAGATTTTTTGTTGCTGTCGGAATAAGAATAAGGCCAAATCCCATTGACATAATAACTGGAAGTGGGAGAAGAGGGATTACCCATGCATATTGATATGTATGTTCCATAAGAAAAGAAATTGCAATTTTTACTTCAATTTTTACTTCAATTTTTCTATAAAATTGTTTCCGATTCACCAAACCAATTCTTATCTCTTTCTGAAAGAATAAATAAAAAGAATAAGAAAAAATACTGAAATTCTTAATTTTCTCCAAAATTTATCTCATTGAAATAATTAAAAATTAAGAATGGGTTTAGTTGGTTAAATTAAAAAAGTTAATAAAATAACTAGGTAACGAAGTTATTTTATTAACTAAATAAAGATATTTATAAAAATAAAAAAAAAAAAGTGGAATCATTTTACTTTCTATTCATAATTCATTTTTATATTTCTTTAAAACAAAGATGAAACAGCTCTCTTGTTCCATAATTAACTGATTGAGTGAATTCCAATGAAAACCTATGTTTATAAGAAATTATCGAATAGTCCTTACTTCATATAGAACTAAAATTCTAATGACTATAAATTACCTAAGTTTTAGAATGTCTTGTTTAAGAGACTCAGTATTTTTTGTTTTGATTGGAATTCCTTTCCTTTATGGAATACCATTCTGAACTTAATTAACTATTTTCATTTTCCCTTCTTTTTATCCCCCCGTCTTATCTTATATGGGGGATAGGCTTCCATACCATATATCTATATATGGAGTATACTTGATATATAAATAGATATAAATAGATTTAAATGAGAAACCCTTCTATATATTCTATATTATTAAAAAAAAAGTATAAAATATATAAAGAAAAAATGTTAAAAAATTCTTGTTGTCTTATCCGCATTAGACAAAATGAAGTAAAAAATAATTCAAAATTTAAGTATCTTTCAGTATCTAAGTATAAATACTAATAAAAAGAAGAAAGAAGGATTGATTTGCAGCAATAGATGTCTTTCACATACAACTAGAAAAAAGTAATTTCCTTTTTGAATGGCAGTTCCAAAAAAACGTACTTCAATGTCAAAAAAGCGTATTCGTAAAAATATTTGGAAGAAAAAGACTTATTTTTCCATAGTACAATCTTATTCTTTAGTAAAATCAAGATCATTTTCGAGCGGTAATGAGCATCCAAAACCAAAGGGTTTTTCTGGGCAACAAACAAATAATAAGATTTTGGAATAATATGAATTGACTTATCAAAAAAGAATTCCAATTATTTAATAATTTGGATTCTTCTTTGAATGTACTTTTATGTGTCGAATTACTCGGTACAATATTCTTAGAACAAAAAACCCCTCTTATCTTATATATACAAGAAAAAAAAAGTTTTGTTTGGTATACTGTGTGCTAAGTATTCTTTTCCTATCAATGAACTTTTCATAATTTTCCTAATAGAATCCTCATATTCTATTAGGAAAATTATGAAAAGTGGAGTATTCTTACAATAGGACTTACAACTTCCACCTATCTTCTCCAAAATCATAAGGTTAGTAAATCTTATTAATAAGAGCATAAAGACTTTCATTCTAGAAATTTTTAAAAAATCCAAAAAGCCTTTTCTATTTATCCATTTTATTTTAATTTCATCATTAAATAGAAACCCTTTTGGATTTTTTTCATTGTATTGAAAGAATTTTCAAAATGTAAAGGGGAAATTAATTAGAAAAAATTAGTTCTATAATTGCAAGTTAGAAAAAAGAAGTTCCAACTCTTTCAAGCAGTGTTTGTGTTTCTATTGGGCAAAGCAAGAGTTTATTGTAAAAAAAAAAAATGGAAACGATACTACCAAACGAAGTCTATTTTAATGAAAACTCTAATGTTCCTAAATTTTATGGACTTTCCCAATATCGACGATTCCCAAGATAATAGCTATTATTCTTTTAAGTTACCTATTATTTGAAGTTAGCCGCCATGGTGAAATTGGTAGACACGCTGCTCTTAGGAAGCAGTGCTCAAGCATCTCGGTTCGAATCCGAGTGGCGGCATTCTTGAAAAAGAATACAATAGATTAGAAATCAATTCGAAATTTACAATTTTGTAATGGGACCTTCCCCTTATGCTATTTGCAACTTTAGAACATATACTAACTCATATCTCTTTCTCAACGATTTCAATTGTGATTACGATTCATTTTATAACCTTATTAGTTCGTGAACTTGGAGGATTACGCGATTCGTCAGAAAAAGGAATGATAGTTACTTTTTTCTCTATAACAGGATTCTTAGTTTCTCGTTGGGCTTCCTCGGGACATTTTCCATTAAGTAATTTATATGAGTCATTGATCTTCCTTTCATGGGCCCTGTATATTCTTCATACCATTCCTAAAATACAGAACTCTAAAAATGATTTAAGCACAATAACTACGCCAAGTACTATTTTAACGCAAGGCTTTGCCACATCGGGTCTTTTAACTGAAATGCATCAATCCACGATACTAGTACCTGCTCTACAATCTCAGTGGTTAATGATGCATGTCAGTATGATGTTATTAAGCTATGCAACTCTTTTGTGCGGATCCTTATTATCTGCCGCTATTCTAATCATTAGATTTCGAAATAATTTCCATTTCTTTTCTAAAAAGAAAAAAAATGTTTTAAATAAAACATTTTTCTTTAGTGATATTAAATATTTTTATGCAAAAAGAAGTGCTTTAAAAAGAACCTCTGTCCCTTCATTTCCAAATTATTACAAATATCAATTAACGGAGCGTTTGGATTCTTGGAGTTATCGTGTCATTAGCCTAGGATTTACCCTTTTAACCGTAGGTATTCTTTGTGGAGCAGTATGGGCTAATGAGGCCTGGGGATCCTATTGGAATTGGGATCCTAAGGAAACTTGGGCATTTATTACTTGGACCATATTCGCAATTTATTTACATAGTAGAACAAATCCAAATTGGAAGGGTACGAATTCTGCACTTATAGCTTTGATAGGATTTCTTATAATTTGGATTTGTTATTTTGGTATAAATCTATTAGGAATAGGCTTACATAGTTATGGTTCGTTTACATTAACACCTAAATGATTACATAAAATAAAACCTTCATGAAATGAAGGTTTTTACTTTTATGTTTTATTTGAGAACCCCTTGAACGCCTTATCAAAGGGTTCTCAAAAATTCGAGATAGATCTAATTATACTTTTTTACTTATTTCTGCATTATATACTTTTTTACTTATTTCTGCATTAATAGAGCAGACGAGTAAAAAAAAGCAAACCTATTTAGGATAATAATTGGATAAGAGAGCCTCTACCCTGTCAACGGATAGGGAGAGAACAAAATCTGGATAAATACCAATTCCTATTACTGGTAAAAAGATACAGATTAAAATAAAGAGTTCTCGTGGTCCAGAATCCACAAAATTTGCGTTTGGAACATTAAATAGCTTGTATCCATAGAACATCTGGCGTAACATAGATAATAAATAAATAGGAGTTAATATCATTCCAATTGCCATTACAAAAGTAATTAGTGTTTTTGGCATTAACAGAAATTTTGGACTAGTAATTAGTCCAAAAAATACTACTAATTCTGCGACAAAACCACTCATTCCTGGTAAGGCAAGAGAAGCCATTGAAAAGCTACTAAACATGGTAAAAATTTTAGGCATTGGGATAGATATTCCCCCCAGTTCTTCGAGATAAACAAGACGCATTCTATCAGAAGCGGTTCCTGCCAAGAAAAAAAGTGTAGCACCAATAAATCCATGGGATAATATTTGTAAAATAGCTCCATTGAGTCCAATGTTGGTTATGGAACCAATTCCTATAATTATGAAACCCATGTGAGATACAGAGGAATAAGCTATTCTTTTTTTGAAATTTCGTTGACCAAGAGAAGTTGAAGCTGCATAGATTATTTGGATCGCTCCTATTATTACTAACCAGGGCGAAAATAGATAATGAGCATGAGGTAACAATTCCATGTTGATCCGAATCAATCCATATGCTCCCATCTTTAATAATATTCCCGCTAAAAGCATACATGTACTATAATGTGCTTCCCCATGGGTATCTGGTAACCACGTATGTAGGGGTATAATCGGCAATTTGACAGCATAAGCAATAAGGAAGCCAAAATATAAAAGTATTTCCAAGGTTGCAGGGTATGATTGATTAATTAATCTTTCCAAATCTAATCCTGGTTCGTTGGAACCATATAAGCCCATACCCAGAACTCCGATTAAGAAAAAAATGGAACCGCCTGCAGTATACAAAATAAACTTTGTAGCTGAATATAGACGCCTCTTCCCCCCCCACATGGATAAAAGTAAGTAAACAGGAATTAATTCTAACTCCCACATGATAAAAAAAAGTAAAAGGTCTCGCGAAGAAAATAATCCTATTTGACCACTATACATTGCGAGCATCAGGAAATAGAATAATCGCGAATTCCGTGTAATTGGCCAAGCTGCTAAAGTAGCTAAAGTAGTGATAAATCCTGTCAATAAAATAGATCCTAATGAAAGTCCATCGATTCCCAATCTCCAGTGGAAATCGAAGACATCTATCCATTTATAATCCTCCTTTAATTGGATTAAGGGATCCTCCAGTTGGAAATGATAACAGAACGCATAAGTCATTAGAAGGAATTCTAATAAACAAATAGATATAGTATACCACCTAACGACTTTGTTTCCCTTATGAGGTAAAAAGAAAATTAATGAACCTGCAAATATCGGCAAAACAACAAGTATTGTTAACCAAGGAAAATAACTCATGATAAAGTGATAAAGACAAGATACGTTTTGACCAGAAAAGCCCGTGCTCGATTATTTCGAGCACAGGCTTCTTCGGTAAAGAGGAATCAGACGATTCGAGTGAAGTTTTTTGTAACGTATCAATAAGATAGAGCCATGCTACGTGTTGTTTCAGGCCCTAAATAAACGCGGACACTTAAAAAATCTGTCGGGCAGGCAGATTCACATCTCTTACAACCCACACAATCTTCGGTTCTCGGCGCGGAAGCAATTTGCTTGGCTTTACATCCATCCCAGGGTATCATTTCTAATACATCTGTTGGACAAGCTCGTACACATTGAGTGCATCCTATACATGTATCGTAAATTTTTACGGAATGTGACATTGGATCTATAAATTTTTCTTTTCAACATAAAATTTTTCGATCTGGTAAAAATGAAATTAGTACTATAATGAGTCATATGTATTGTAGACACCAGACGAAGCAATGGTTTATCCAAACTTCAAAAAAAAAAATCTATTTTTTAATCTGTTTGTGAGAAAGCGTGAAGAGAGCCAAGAGACTTTAATTTTGGATTTCAACAATAAATAAGAAATAAGAAAGAATTTTACGAATTGTACAGACGAATTCGAATTAGCCAATAAATTGGCTATCGTCTTTTCAATATAAATTATTGCAATATTCAAATTGCAATATCAATGAATTACAAATACAAAAATTCATTTAAGTGAAAAAGAATACTATGCAATAATCTACTAAAAAAAATGGATATTCTCAAATAATACTAAGAAAATAGTATTGATTTCTATTTATTTTAATATGTGCGCCTTTGTTTAGAGGATTCTATGTCTAATTATTCAAAAGTCTAATTATTCAATAAATTAGATTGATTGATACGAGTGGATTTCCTATTACGATGGATGGAAGAAAGAATGGATAGTCCAATAGCGGCTTCAGCAGCTGCAAGGGCTATAACAAAAATTGCGAAAATATCTCCTTTTAATTGGCGACTATCAAATAGATCAGAAAATGTTACGAGATTTAGATTAATTGAATTCAGTATAAGTTCAAGACATATTAGAGCTCTAACCATGTTTCGGCTTGTGATCAATCCATAGATACCAATCGAAAATAAATAGACACTCAAAAAAAGTACATGCTCAAACATCATTAACTAACTCCTTATCAATCTCGATTCATTTCAATATGAGGGCAAGAATTGAACCGATTCAATTAATTACAATAGAACAATTACACAACAAAAGAAAAAAAAAAAAAAAAAAAAGGAGGTATTTGTTGGCAGTAGATGGATTTTACTAAATCAAAATTGTGATTCTTTAGTTATTTATTTTAGATTTGCAATTCTTATAATTTGTACTTTTTCTAAGTTTTCTTATTGCCGAGCCATAGTAATTGCACCTATTAAAGAAACTAGAAGAATTATGGAAATGAGTTCAAACGGAAGATAAAAATCGGTTGCTAAATGAATTCCAATTTGTTGAACATTATTTATGAGACCCTGTTCTACTATTTGGTTTGATCTTGTAGTCCAAAGAATTCCATACCACGACGTATCTGGGATAGTAGTCATTAGTGAAAAAACAATAGTTATACAAACGAGTGAAGTGAACCCATCTCCAATAGTCCAATAATTCTTATCTTTAGACCATTCTGAGCCATTTACGAACATTACAGCGAATATGATCAAGACATTTATGGCTCCCACATAAATAAGAAGTTGTGCGACAGCTACAAAGTAGGAATTTAATAAAAAATAGAATAAGGATATACAAACAAGAACTAATCCCAGCGAAAAGGCAGAATAAATGGGGTTGGTAAGTAATACTACTCCTAGACCCCCTAGTAGAAGAACAAATCCCCCAAATAGCATAAGAATCTCATGTATTGGTCCAGGTAAATCCATTATGGATAAAAAGAAATTAATAGTATAAAATTTTTCATGAACTGACTAAAACTAAAGGATTCAAGGAAGGAAAAAAGGATTAGGGTATTTTTTTGTGTATAAACTTATAGTTATAAATTATATTATATCACGAAAATCTAGTCTGATTTAAAATAAGAAATAATTTCCAATAAGCAGTAGTTTTTCGTTTTTCTTTATAGTTTAATTTTAAAGTTTAATAAAGAATTATTAGATTTTTATAACAGAAAGACAAAATCAAAGTTTAGTAATCAGTAATCGTTCTTGAATTCGAAGATTTTTCTTTGTTTATTTTACTTTCAGACGAATTCCTAATTGTTTGAATTGTGTAATCTCCCATTATGGAGATTGGTAACCGACTTAAAGCAATTTGATTGTAATTCAATTCATGACGATCATAGGTAGAAAGTTCATATTCTTCAGTCATTGATAAACAGCTTGTTGGACAGTACTCAACACAATTGCCACAAAATATACAAACTCCGAAATCAATACTATAATTAAGCAATTGTTTTCTTTTAATATCCTTTTCAAATCTCCAATCCACAACGGGTAAATCTATCGGACATACGCGAACACATACTTCACAAGCAATACATTTATCAAATTCAAAGTGGATTCGCCCTCGGAAACGCTCTGGTGTAATTGATTTTTCATAAGGGTAGTGAATCGTTATAGGTAAACGATTTGTGTGGGATAAGGTAGTTATGAAACTTTGACCTATGTACCTTGTAGCACGTATTGTTTGTTGACCATAACTCATGAACCCAGTTACCATAGGGAACATATTCATTCTAAATATCTATGAAAAAGATATGTTTCTTTCTCTTGTTTGAGAGAGCTTTTGTGTTGAAAATATTCTTACTATTATTGTATTATCTTATTTATAGTGAAACAAGTTGAGAAGAGGTTGTTAATAAGAGATTGCCCAGGGAAATAGGTAAAAGAAATTTCCATCCAAGATTTAATAACTGATCCATTCTCATCCTCGGTAAAGTCCATCTTATTGTGATAGAAATGAAGAGAAATAAATAAGCTTTAGTTAATGTAATAAATATACCCATTGTCATTTCCAAAATTCCAACTGCTTTATTCATTTGGAAAAAATCAAAAAAGGATATATAGGGAATAGATAAATTCCACCCGCCCAAGTAGAGAACTGTTACAAATAAAGAAGAAACTAATAAATTTAGGTAAGAAACAAGATAAAATAAACCATATTTGATACCGGAATATTCAGTTTGGTAACCTGCTACTAATTCTTCCTCCGCTTCTGGTAAATCAAAGGGTAATCTTTCACATTCTGCCAAAGAAGAAATTAAAAAAACCAGAAAACCTATAGGCTGACGCCAAATATTCCATCCAAAAAAACCGTATTTTGACTGTGCTTCAACTATATCAACTGTACTTGAACTGTTAGATAATCATAGTCGGTGATAACATCACAGTTCCCACCGCTATTTCAAAACCGTACATGAAACCTTAGCTTCATACGGCTTCTCTATGATCAGAAAAAGGAAAGGACTGTTTTGTTCCTAGCCCCGGGGGCGTAGATAGAATTAGATAAAATAAAATAGATTTGAAAGTCCTAAATTAGACCAAAGGAATTCCGTCTGCTAGAATAAGAAAAAGCGCTTCCGAATTGATCTCATCCTTTATAATATAATGAAAATTTTTCTTTGTTCAGTAATAACTTAATCTTGGAATAAAACACTTGTTACTTGTTATAGGAATTCAATTAATAAATGGAAAGAGTTGGGTATTAGTTCATGAGCAATTCTGCATGAATATGGATAGAGGAAGGAAATAATGAAAATTTTTTCTAGTGCACTCCATATCTTTTTTACTATTCTTCTTTCCCCAGGGAGGGGGTATTTAAAAAGAAAAAATGGATAAAGGGTTAATTCGTTCTTGATAGCCATTTCCTTAACAAGTGAATGGGAACATACTCTGGATCGGAATCCGAAGAAAGTACTACTTGATAATTTCTACAAATTGCAAGTCCTTATTATGATTCCTTTTATGGGCAAAAATCTCTAATGTTTTAGATTTTCCATTACTAATCCTTTATGTACTTTAGTGTTCCTAACCCTTCACTAACTTTTGGTGGATTCTTCTTATGGATTATTAAGTTATAGTAATAACTAGGAGTATTCTAGTAATGGAATTCCATATCGTGAATCCTTTATTCTTGGCCGCTTCAAGATATGATGACTAATTAAAAAATATCAACCTTGGGATAAAGAGTTTACACTGCTTATGTTTACTTCCACTTTTTTCTTGTACGTAGGAAATGAGATTTTTTCTTTTTACTACAAATTTATAAGCTGTTTTGTTTCACTCATATAGCTATCTAGTTTAACTTACCAACCCAAATACTAAATAAGAAAAGGAATATAAATAGTTAATGGATTTTATAGGAAAAAGATCTATTTTAACGAATCACACGTAGAGATATTGCTAGCACACAAAAAGTTAATGGTATTTCATAACTAATGGATTGAGCAGCAGCTCGTAGACCGCCTGAAAAAGAATATTTATTATTTGAGCTATATCCTGCCATAAGAAGACCAATAGGAGCTATACTTGAAATGGCAATCCATAAAAAAACACCAATACTAAGATCGGCTAAAACAAAATGATATCCCAAAGGGATAACTAAAAAACTTAATAAAACTGATATGACTGCTATAGAGGGTCCAATGCTAAATAAAGAAATATCTCCTCGGGATGGCAGAATATCTTCTTTAAAAAGTAGCTTAGTCCCATCTGCTATAGCTTGAAGCAGGCCCAGGGGGCCAGCATATTCAGGACCAATACGTTGTTGTATCGACGCAGATATTTCTCTTTCTAACCACACAATTACGAGTACCTCTATTGTTATTCCCAAAAGGAGGGTCAAAATGGGTAGAATCGATATCAGTCCATAGACTTCTTTTAATAATTCCAATTTCGAAAAAGAATTGATAGTTTCTACCTCTACCCTATCTATTATCATTTCAACGATCAACTTCCCCCATAATGATATCTATACTACCTAATATCGTCATGATATCAGCCAATTTCATTTTTTTAACTAGCTGAGGAAGAATTTGCAAATTAATAAACCCGGGTGGACGGATTTTCCATCTCCAGGGGAAAAGGCTATCATCTCCTACTAGATAAATCCCTAATTCACCTTTTGGGGCTTCTACTCTTACATAAAGCTCTTGTCTTGACAATTCAAAATTGGGCGAAGGTTTTTTACCAAGAAATTTATACTCAAAATCATTCCATTCAGAATTATTTTCTTTCTTAAAGCGCGTCGGACTTCTAAATTTTCATAAGGTCCTCCAGGAATTTTTTCTACAGCTTGTTGAATTATTTTGATGGATTCCCTCATTTCACCAATTCGTACTAAATAGCGAGCTAACGAATCCCCTTCTTTTTGCCATTGGACTTTCCAATCAAATTGGTTGTAAGACTCATAAGGATCTACTTTACGAAGATCCCATTGTATTCCAGAAGCTCGTAACATCGGTCCCGATAAGCCCCAATTTACTGCTTCTTCTCCGCTAATAAAACCTACTCCTTCAACTCGCTCTAAAAAAATTGGATTCTGTGTTAAGTTGTTGATATTCAACAACTCCGCGTAAAAAATAATCACAGAAATCTAAACATTTATCGATCCATCCATAAGGTAGATCGGCGGCTACTCCTCCGATGCGAAAGTAATTGTGCATCATTCGCATACCTGTAGCAGCTTCAAATAGATCATATATTAATTCTCTCTCTCTAAAAATATAGAAAAAAGGAGTCTGTGCGCCGAGATCCGCCATAAAAGGTCCAAGCCATAGCAAGTGAGAAGCTATCCGGCTTAATTCTAACATAATTACCCTAATATAGCTGGCTCTTTGTGGTATTTGAATATTCTCCAAGAATTCTGGTGCATTTACTGTTATTGCTTCTGTAAACATAGTAGCTAAATAATCCCACCTTGTTACATAAGGTAAGTATTGTATAATAGTTCGGTTTTCCGCGATTTTTTCCATTCCTCTGTGTAAATACCCTAATATGGGTTCACAATCAATAACATCCTCACCATCGAGAGTAACGATCAGTCGAAGAACACCATGCATTGATGGGTGTTGAGGGCCCATATTGACTATCATGAGATCTTTTCTTGTAAGCGGTAGACTCATATCCTTTCTTCCTTAATTCATTATTCCATGAAAATGGATTATTCCATGAATTCCTCAAAGCGAGGCTCATCAAAATGAAAAATCTAAGACTACTATAAGACTACTAAAAAAATAATAAAACAAGAAAAAAATTTGAACGATTAAATTACTGCTCCCGAATATTCAACTGACCGATTAATTTCTTATAACGTACTCTATTTTTCTTTGCCAAATAAGCCAGCAAACGTCGACGTTTTCCCAAAAGTCTTCGTAGACCTCTTTCCGATGAAAAATCTTTTTTGTGTAATTCCAAATGTGAAGCAAGTCTCCGTATCTTATTGGTGAAACTGAATACTTGAAATTCAACAGAACCCCTGTTTTCTTCTTTTTCTTCTTTAACCATAAATCCAAAAATTTTTCTACCTCCTTTCTTTTTCATGTATTTTTCTGATCAGGAAAAATACAAAATTATGTCAGTTATTTTGAAGTTATTCTAATCTCGTACACACACAAATTTGCAATTATTCATCTACTACTGGAATTTGGATTTATTTTATCGATGCAAATTGGATTTGGATAGAAGGGTACATTCTTTCTAATATTTTAGATAGAAGAAATG
>NW_028260364.1:0-45002 GCF_056163025.1 Triticum urartu | reverse complement strand
CAATCATTGATGGCTCGAGAACCGCTAAACCTACATTACATGCAATAGTACCTAGAATTACTACTGGAAAAATATATAAAAGATCGTTGGGCCATGCGGGTTCCCCGTAATAATTATGTCCCATCCCTTTAGCTAATTTAGCTCTTAATACAGGATCATTTAAGTCTGGTTTCTTTGTTATTGGGATAGGTGAACTCTTTAGGATCCATCCCCCAAAGGAACCGGACATGAGAATTTATCATCATCCGGCTCGAGCAAGAGTGAAAGAAATAAGACCGCGGAAGATCCTTAATAGAATTAAGGTTTATAATGACTCAATGACTCTAGGCAAGAAAAGCTTTATCAGATTCTCTTTTCCGAAGTTGCACCTACAACTACTCATTGAAAATAATCCTATTCTTATGGGTAAATGCTCAATATCCAAGTGGGCTTACAAATTTGATCATGATCAATTGCTTTGTGGATTGTCTCATGTCTCTTGATTAGTTGGTATTTATCCCCTCAATATCGCAAGTTTCTTACCTCCAAACAAAATATTTACTTGTTACTAATAAAAAATCAAAAAGTTTAGCCTACATTCTTCCTTAGATCCCTTCTTTTACTCCGATAGTATTGCGGATCACAATCGATGCAAAGAAAATGAATGCATTTCCATACTATAATAAAAAGGTAAGTGTAATAAATAGAGAACTGGATCATGTCACATGACTTATTCCATTTCTACTCTATGGGATCTTACGGAGCCTGTTCATGGATGACATGGTTGCGGTATGATCATAGAAGATATTCTCCTCAAGTGAACCAGCCTATCCTTCCTAGGTAGGGGACTTACATGTTGATTGGATGCGGAGACACCTTTGGTTGTGAATTCTAATGTGGCAGATCCAATTCTTTATCTGCATGGCCAAATCAATAATTCAAGTCACACACTCCCATAATCCGCCTTTTTTCTTTCGTAAAATTAACTTCAACTATTTGTATTGTATAAAAATACTTTGGAGTTGAAGAGAAGTATCCAAATGACATGTGTTATTTTACAATAACCCATGCTTGTAGCAATGAAATACCAAAACCTACCCGATATGATATATGATAATTATAATTCTCTATGATATGCCTTCCCTATAAAGGACCCGAAATACCTTGCTTACGTATCATTGGAAAGTGCATTAACATAAATACGGCAGTAAGCAGAGGCAGTACAAAGGTATGTAAACTATAAAAACGAGTCAAAGTGGATTGGCCCACACTAGCACTTCCGCGTAATAACTCCACTAAAGGCGATCCTATTACCGGAATGGCGTCAGGTACACCTGTCACAATTTTGACTGCCCAATAGCCAATTTGATCCCAAGGCAAAGAATAACCAGTTACACCAAATGATGCAGTCAAAACAGCCAAAACCACACCTGTGACCCAAGTTAATTCGCGGGGTTTTTTAAATCCCCTGTGAGATACACACGAAATACATGCAGGATCATCATTAAAACCATCATACTTGCTGACCATCGATGAACTGATCGGATTAACCAACCAAAGTTGGCCTCGGTCATTATGTATTGAACCGAGGAAAAAGCCTCTGTAACGGTTGGTCGGTAGTAAAAAGTCATAGCAAAACCGGTAGCGACTTGTACTAGAAAACAAGTAAGTGTAATTCCCCCTAAACAATAAAATATGTTGACATGGGGAGGAACATATTTACTAGTTATATCATCTGCAATTGCCTGAATCTCAAGACGTTCCTCAAACCAATCATATACTTTATTGAGATAGGTAACTAACCCGAGTCCCCCTCTAAGAGCCGTATATGAAAATTTCATCTCGTACGGCTCAAGCAGAAACACAAAAATTTTCAACGAATATTAGAAAAAAGGTTCAAAACTTCATCAGCCACTGAATTGGGTCGATTTGCCTTGAAGATATCAAATAAGAAAAATCCGGAATATCTTCTTTGTGATGATAATGCCAAAAAATCTCAAGTTGGCGCGTCTTTCTTTCTTCCTTTCCCTTATGTTGGTCATTAGAGGCTTCTTGACTTTTCTCTTCCCTATAAAGGATTTGTTTTTTTATGCGTAATATAGAAATTATCTTGTTGAGATCCTATGAATCAGTTCAATTAAAACCTTAGATTCATACTAGAGCCACGATGATTTAGTCTCAAGCTAAACAAAAGGCAAGGGTTCTTCGAATAAGAACCGCTTGATAATCATTTATTGAATCAGTGTAATGACTCGACAAAATCGAGAGAAAAAAAGTTGTCTTTTGGGCAAACAAAATTGGAAGGAAGAAAATTTCTTTTTTATTTTTATTTAAGAACTACTTGAATTTTTCAGTCTGGTTGCGAGGTCTTAATAGTGAGTATGAATCATAGTTCCATTTTTTTTTGATCCACTCTATCTATTTCGTGTTCCAGATACTAGAATAAATAATATCTGACGAATTAGAATCATCTTGATAGAGATAACAGGCCCTTTCTATGTATTATCAATAGGATCAATTCTAACAAGTCACACACTCATATTCCAGAGATACCGAAACAAAAAAATTCCGCGGTCGAACTACCATAATATCTAGAAATGTAGATCTTAAACTAGAAAGGCTTTTTTGGATGGAAAAACTCTGACTTCCTAGTTTTAGTTAGTAGAAACCTAATTGGTTAAAATTCCGTCCAGTAAACGGAAGAATTATAAATTTCTAAAATGATAGATAGGAATATAGCGAATAAAGCCATTGCGATCCCCATAAAAGGAGTAGTCCCCCAACCCGGGGCGACTTTCCCATATTCCGAATTCAAGGGTTTCAGTAAACTACCTGCACCAGTTCGTTTTGGCCTAGGTTTAGAACTATCTTCAACGGTTTGTGTAGCCATAAATTCTATTTAATCATTGGTGTTGACTTTGTATACTATTCCGTTGTAGTTGTAAATACACGATCTTTTCGTAGATCCATTGTAATCTTGAAATTCTATAAAAATGGAAACAGCAACTTTAGTCGCCATCTCCATATCTGGTTTACTTGTAAGCTTTACTGGGTATGCCTTATATACCGCGTTTGGGCAACCCTCTCAACAATTAAGAGATCCATTCGAAGAACACGGAGACTAATTTAAGTAAGAAGTCTCCCAGATAGGGGGACTTCTTACTTAAATGAAATTATTTTATTCTTTTAGTTGGAGTTGGTGGAACCTTAGGTGGTTCTCGGAAGAAGATAGCGAAAAAAATTATCCCTAAAGTCGAAACTAAAAGGAACGTATAAACCAATGCTTCCATAGATTCGATCCTGGTTTATTTACAATTATAACTTCCACACCTATTCATTTGTCATTTGGATAATTTCCCATATAAAGAAAGAAAAAGAGTCAAAGAAAGGATGGGAGATGTTTCCCATGTCAAATCAAAAAAGAGAGGTGAAAGATACTATAACAATGTGTATCAAACTGCCTGTTTCCTTGTAGTTGGATCTCCCACTTTTTGGAATGTTCCAAATTCCACTTGAGCATCCAAATCTGGATCAATACCAGCAAAAACATCTCGGAACAATGTTCTAGCGCCATGCCAAATGTGTCCGAAAAAGAAGAGCAAAGCAAAGGTAGCATGACCAAAAGTGAACCAACCCCTTGGACTGCTGCGAAAAACACCATCAGATTTCAAAGTAGCCCGGTCTAATTCAAAAATTTCCCCTAATTGAGAACGCCTCGCATATTTTTTTACAGTAGCAGGATCAGAATAACTTACTCCATTAAGTTCGCCACCATAGAACTCCACCGTTACACCTACTTGTTCAACACTATATTTGGATTCTGCTCTTCTAAAAGGAACGTCTGCTCTAACAATTCCCTCCTCATCTACCAAAACAACCGGAAATGTTTCAAAAAAAGTAGGCATACGGCGTACAAAAAGCTCACGTCCTTCTTTATCTCTAAAGACGGGATGTCCTAACCATCCAACAGCTATTCCATCCCCATTGTCCATTGAGCCTGCTCTGAATAATCCCCCTTTTGCCGGATTATTACCAATATAATCATAAAAGGCTAATTTTTCGGGAATTTTAGACCAAGCTTCTGATAAACTAAGATTTTCGGCTAAACCATTGCTAACTCTTCGATATATTTCTTGCTGAAAGTATCCCTGATCCCACTGATAACGAGTAGGCCCAAATAATTCGATTGGGGTCGTTGCTGACCCATACCACATAGTTCCAGCAACTACGAAAGCTGCAAAAAAAACAGCAGCGATACTACTGGAAAGTACAGTTTCAATATTGCCCATACGTAATCCTTTATATAGACGTTGAGGCGGACGGACACTAAGATGGAATAAGCCCGCTAATATACCCAATGTACCCGCAGCAATATGATGAGAAGCTATTCCCCCCGGAACAAAAGGATCAAAACCTTCTGCACCCCACGCTGGATTTACAGCTTGTACTTTTCCAGTTAGTCCATAAGGATCGGATACCCATATCCCAGGACCATACAAACCCGTTACATGAAATGCCCCAAAGCCAAAGCAAGCCACCCCTGCAAGAAATAAATGAATTCCAAAGATCTTGGGCAAATCCAAAGAGGGTTTTCCCGTCCGCTCATCAGAGAATATTTCTAGGTCCCAATATACCCAATGCCAGATCGCTGCCAAGAAACACAAGCCAGAAAACACAATATGCGTACCTGCCACACCTTCATAACTCCAAATACCCGGATTTGTTACAGTTCCTCCTGAAATACTCCAACCACCCCACGAATCCGTTATTCCTAAACGAGTCATGAAGGGAATTACGAACATACCTTGTCTCCACATTGGATCCAGAACAGGATCAGAGGGATCAAAAACTGCTAATTCGTATAAAGCCATTGAGCCAGCCCAACCAGAAACTAGAGCTGTGTGCATTATATGCACCGCAAGCAATCGACCCGGATCATTCAATACGACAGTATGAACACGATACCAAGGCAAACCCATGGAAATACCCCTTTAGCAAAGAAAAATAGACACGATGTCGCTTTATTTTATCGCATTGAAAAAGACTATCCATATCCTATGTACCTAACCCTTCTAGGGGATTCTGTGTCAGAAAGCGCGAATATTTATTTCATTCCATTAAAAATAAGAAGCCAATTCTGTTCATAAGAAGAAAGAGAAGCAGATCTATTCTATACTCGATAAGTGCCAATATGCAATGGGTAACTTGGCCAATTTGGAAAAAACGAAGAATAGATCGCTACCCCTCTTTGTTTAGCATTCAAATCACCCATTCCCTTTTCTTTATTCAATCTGTCTTACATTCCTTATATGTATAACCTTTCAATCTACGTATTAATAGAATCTATAATATTCATATAGAATAAGAATAAAAATTAAGACAATAAACTGCGGATTCTTTCTTTCTGTTCCATTCTTACGTTTCCATATTAAAGTGTGGTTTTCTTACTTAAATTTAATAATATTAATCTAATATGCCCATTGGTGTTCCAAAAGTACCTTACCGGATTCCTGGAGATGAAGAAGCGACTTGGGTTGACTTATACAATGTTATGTATCGAGAAAGGACACTTTTTTTAGGTCAAGAGATTCGTTGCGAGATCACGAATCATATTACAGGTCTCATGGTATATCTGAGTATAGAAGATGGAATTAGTGATATTTTTTTGTTTATAAACTCCCCAGGCGGGTGGCTAATCTCAGGAATGGCTATTTTTGATACGATGCAAACGGTGACACCAGATATATATACAATATGCCTCGGAATAGCCGCCTCCATGGCGTCCTTCATTCTGCTTGGAGGAGAACCCACCAAGCGTATAGCATTCCCTCACGCGAGGATTATGCTTCACCAACCTGCTAGTGCTTATTATCGGGCAAGGACACCAGAATTTTTACTAGAAGTAGAAGAGTTACACAAAGTTCGCGAAATGATCACAAGGGTTTATGCAGTAAGAACAGGCAAGCCTTTTTGGGTTGTATCCGAAGACATGGAAAGGGATGTTTTTATGTCAGCAGACGAAGCCAAAGCTTATGGACTTGTCGATATTGTAGGGGATGAAATGATTGACAAGCACTGCGATACTGATCCAGTGTGGTTTCCAGAAATGTTTAAGGATTGGTAGTGTCCGGATTTCTTGTAAAGTTATTTCACAGCTAAATTCGTGTTTTCCTCGATTTAATAGAAAATAGAAAGACTTCATGATGAGCAATCATCAGGTTAAGATGGATCTAAACCAATCCATTTTTTTCTATATACATACAACATGCCGACGGTTAAACAACTTATTAGAAACGCAAGACAGCCAATACGAAATGCTCGAAAAACGGCCGCGCTTAAAGGATGCCCTCAGCGTCGAGGAACATGTGCTAGGGTGTATGTGCGACTCGTTCAGATCATGACTTCAAACAAATATAAAAAAAAATTGAAGTATCCATGATTAGTACCAATGAATAGGATATAGCTTCTCTATCCTAGATTTCTATGGTATATGGAATTTATGGTTTCCTTTGGTGCAAATCCAATTATCTAAATTGGAAATAAGAAGCAATTCTCCCATTGGTAGCAAATGGTTATCCATTAAGCGGAGGAAATAGTAATAAAAAGAAAAAGGCTTATGCTCCTTTATCTTAAAAGAACGGACTAACAGGGTCAGCTACTTAGCCAACTTTCATAATTAAATACCGTCACTGTATGGATAACTCTTATTGTGAAAAGAGCTATTTACTCTATAATGGATAGGTAGAGCCAAAGAATGTGGACTATACAAGTTCGCAATACCTTTTGATGAAAGAAAGGGCTCCGGTGTATAGAGAGGGCCTCACCGTTTAAAAGGGAACCATAGAAACGATGGAACCCCACTATTTTTTTTAGTATTATTAGAATGAATTTGTTATTTCGTATAGAAATAACTGAACGGAGTGGAATAAAAAATCGTGGTTGGGAAGGTTACTATAGCAAAAGCCATTGGAATTAATATTTTATATATCGGAATAATTAGTTTTGTTATTAATGAGAAAAAGGGTGGCTAAAAGAAGAGAAATCATTAGTTATTCATTAAGGTTAATTTGATTCAATGACCAGAGTTCCGCGAGGATATATAGCCCGGAGACGACGAACAAAAATGCGTTCATTTGCCTCAAACTTTAGAGGGGCTCATTTAAGACTTAATCGAATGATTACCCAACAGGTAAAAAGAGCTTTTGTTTCCTCTCATCGAGATAGAGGTAGGCAAAAGAGGGATTTTCGTCGTTTGTGGATCACTCGGATAAACGCAGCAACGCGGGTATATAAAGTATTCGATAGTTATAGTAAATTAATACACAACCTGTACAAGAAGAAATTGATTCTTAATCGTAAAATGCTTGCACAAGTAGCTGTATCAAATCCAAATAATCTTTACACGATTTCCAATAAAATAAAGATCATCAATTAAAGGTATAAATAAAGTAATATACTGGAATAATAAAAGATGAATTCCCGGAGAGGGAACTCCGGGAAGATACAATAAATTAAGATTAAGTGGTAGGAATCAACGAGCTGGATTACTTTCTTTATAATATATATAGGTCTGGCCCTTTCGAATTCGAATAAAACATCAACAATCGGAACTTAAGTTCCGGTTGTTGTTTCTTAAATTTTGGTTGTTGTTTCTTAAGTTTCGATTGGAATTGTACTTTTGCGTTAATTGAGGAATATGTCTATTTTTTCTGGGTCTAGAACCTGTAATTATTGAAATTGACTGGGCTTGAAATTGCTTTTCGTTCTCATAGTTACGAAACGGTAAGAAAGATAAAATACGAGCCTGTTTTATAGCAAGAGTAATTAATCGTTGTTGTTTCAAGGTTAATCTATTTATTCGTCTCGATAATATTTTTCCTTGTTCACTAATAAATCTATTAATTAAACTCATGTTTCTATAATCAATTCGATCTCCCGGGCCAATCCGGGGACGCCTACGAAAAGGTTGTTTAGATTTACGAAAAGGTTGCTTGAATTTACGAAAAGTTTGCTTGGATTTACGAAAGGGTTGCTTGGATTTATTAAAAGTTTGCTTGGATTTACTAAAGGGTTGCTTAGATTTAAGAAAAGGTTGTTTAGATGTATACATGATTTATTCCTTATTTAAAATTTGAAAATTTGAAAATTCACTTCTTTATTTTATTAATTTAGGATCCAGAAGAAGTAGTTTTTCTTTGATCCATATCTTATTTGATTCATATTATAGTATATGAATACCCTCTATACATATGAAATAATATCTACCGGAAATCAGATGAGTTGATTTGTATTTTTGTATTCTATACTATGTTTTCTTTATATATTAAATATGAAGTTCTTACTCTTTCTGTTGTTTGGAAAGATCAAACACACGATGTTCCTATTTCTTTATTTCGTGATGAGTCGTATGCTTGCGACAATAACGACAAAATTTTTTGAATTCTAATTGTCCGGGTGTATTGTGGCGAATTCTTTGAGTACTATATCTAGAAATCCCCGTCGATTCCTCATTGGCACCTTTTCGAACACAACTGATGCATTCCAAAATAACTCTGATTCTAACATCTTTTCCCTTGGCCATGAACCTCCTTTTCTTTTTGGATTGACTTAACTTAATTCTTCTACTTATTCTTTTATTCTTCTATTTTGAATCCGAAGAAGAAGAATAAAATTCATTAGAATAATTTTTTTTTATTCTTTAATTAAGTAATAAAAAATAGAGAAATAATTAAAGAATACAATCCTTGTCGAATTAGCAAAGATTTTGGTTCGAAATCCTTTCATTTAATTAGCCAGCCCCGCCTTTTCTATGCTCTGATTTCTGAGGCCTTATTTAGCTTGGGTACCCCTTTAAATTGAATTTCTATTTTCAAAAATGGGGTTTACCAAATTTTTAATGACTCTGAGGTTCAACCCAATCCATCTTTTCTTTCTTTTTCCTTCCGATACTAAAAAAAGATTGAAAAGGATCAAATTTTGTCATATCACGAAGAAATCTATCCCTCCCATAGCAATAACTAGAATTAAAAAAAAGGGAATGACAAAGCATCTGGGAATAAACGATTAATTTCTATCAATAAACCTGCTAAAGCACCAAACCATAGAGTACTTAGCACGGGTGCTACAGAGAGATATGTTTTTATATCCCGCATTGAAAATCCTCCTTCCTTGTTGGAATACATATATGATCATAAACTCTTGCCCAAGATTGTTATGCTATATATAAAATGAACCATATCGACGAAATTTTCCTATCCCTAAAAAAGAAAAAGATGACCCCTTCTTCCTATATATTACCAAGGAAAAGTAATCCTTCTTTTATAGGCGAAATTATATTGGATTTTATATGTATATAATTCCTTAATTATATGAGACCAAAAAGAAGAAATGACACGAGGGTTCTATATATAGATAGAGAAAGAAAGAAGAAGAAAATTATGATGTGGAAAAGAAGACAGGAATTGTGTACAATGGCATTGTACAACAATTTAATTTGGAAAAGGGATGTAGCGCAGCTTGGTAGCGCGTTTGTTTTGGGTACAAAATGTCACAGGTTCAAATCCTGTCATCCCTACCTATTACTTCTTTCTTCTTTATAGGCAGTAGCGACGAGATCAATTAAAGTAAAGTGGGTATAACTTGAATTTGTGGAGACTATACGTACGTGAGATACATTAGGAATAGAAAAAGATTTTCTTTTTGAATGAATGAAAGCGCTCTTAGTTCAGTTCGGTAGAACGCGGGTCTCCAAAACCCGATGTCGTAGGTTCAAATCCTACAGAGCGTGATTCCATCTATTTTATGTCGAAGCAGAGTAAAATAACTTAACAAAATTGAATTGTAACTCCAATTTCAATTTGACCTCCTCTCTGGTCTGGAGGAGGTCAATCAAAAAAAAAAAAATGACTCAATCAAAGATCCAACTGATCCCCACGCCTGTATTGCAAATACGCAGTCACGAATAATCCCGCTAAAGTAATAGGAATTAGGCCTAAGACGATTCCAAATAGAAAAACTTCAATCATTTCGATTTGTTCGAGGGATAAAAAAAGAGGTACGATCTATCCCTAAATAGTACTCTAAATTATCCACGAATCTCAATGACCAAGAAAAGAATTCCTAATTAGTCTGGAAAAGAGTCGTAGAATGCCAGGAATCCCAAAGAAAGATTTTTCTTTTCTGAATTATAATTATTCAGTCAATTCAAATAAGGCGTATCTTGTTCAAGCCAATAAATAGAGCTGGGGTTATAGTTAAAGCAGCCAGTAGAAAACCAAAATAACTAGTTAAAGTAAGCATGAAAGAGTTAAATTCCATTTATTTTTTTTTACTACACTACATATGTTGGTAAAGCATTTACCTAAGTTATGGAAAATTCATAATTCATCAGTTATTTTAGATAATACTAAAAAACAAGATAGAGTAAGATACAGAAGTGTAAAAGAAAGTGGATTCATCAGATGATACATGAGTCCCTAATTCCGAATCAAGAGATTTGTTGTGGAATTTGTCAATTGAGTAAAGTAATAATATTAAGAACTAGATCATCTAACCCCATTGAATGAAAAAAAGAAATTCAATTTTCAGGGAAATTTTTGAATAAGAGATAAATAAACAATTGAATTTGAAAAAAAAAACTTCTTTCTATTTTGGATAATTTCTTTTTCAATAGGACCCTCTTTTTGGAGTGAACGATCGAATATTCCCCTATTCCTTCTTATTTTAACTGATTGTATTCCATATGGAATAAGAGGAGAACAAAAGCATTCCACGACCTGCCAAGGGGCTGTTAAAAAAAAAAAAAAAAGAAAGCTCTTCTTGAATTTACTTTATTTTTATTCCTTTTTCGAACTCCAACCAAAGTAGATTCGAAGACGAGTCACTTCAATTATCCTTTTAAGTTCTATTCTATCTTCTGTCTTTCCCTATTTCATCTCGTAAAGTTCCGCGCTCGCAGTTTGGTCAAGAAAGTTAGACCTAATCCAACAAACAATACAAGGATGAATTACGAATTATGAAAGGATAGATTTCACATATACTTGTCCTTGTATTGTGTCAGTATGAGAATATCCTTCCTAAATTATTTATCCAAACCTATTGATCATTAACTTAGATTTTCCCAAGATTTTGGCTGCTATTCCGAATTACTCTATTATTCCGAAGCCAATGAAAAGTAAGTAGAACCTACAAAAATGGGGTTTTCTATTGATGCCTTGAATAACATATAGCTTACCTATAGACAAAAAAAAAATAAAAAAGTAATTATGTTTCGGAACCAGGCAAAACCAGATTGCTGTGCCATAGGAAGGATAGCTATACTAATTCGGTATACTCAAAATACACCTTTGGTACAAAATTGACAATCTCACAAGGATGAAATATCAGTAATTTTCTATTTACTGGTCGATCCCATCTTTTACGGAATCAATTCCTTTTTTGAATGTACAAAAATTTTGGGAGTTCAGCATGTCTGGAAGCACGGGAGAACGTTCTTTTGCTGATATTATTACCAGTATTCGATACTGGGTTATTCATAGCATTACTATACCTTCCCTATTCATTGCGGGTTGGTTATTTGTCAGTACGGGTTTAGCTTATGACGTGTTTGGAAGTCCTAGGCCAAACGAGTATTTCACGGAAAGCCGACAAGGAATTCCGTTAATAACCGACCGTTTTGATTCTTTAGAACAACTCGATGAATTTAGTAGATCCTTTTAGGAGGCCCTCAATGACCATAGATCGAACCTATCCTATTTTTACAGTGCGATGGCTGGCTATTCACGGACTAGCTGTACCTACTGTTTTTTTCTTGGGATCAATATCAGCAATGCAGTTCATCCAACGATAAAACAAATTCCAACTATAGAACTATGACACAATCAAACCCGAATGAACAAAATGTTGAATTGAATCGTACCAGTCTATACTGGGGTTTATTACTCATTTTTGTACTTGCTGTTTTATTTTCCAATTACTTCTTCAATTGAGAGAAAGAAAGAGACTAATAAGAATTCTCTTATCCCATTTGGAAGGATACCATCCTTATAACTACCCATGACTGTTTTTTGTCTCTAGCATGACCAATTGATAAAATGTGGAGGAAAGTAGGGGAAATGGCCGATACTACTGGAAGAATTCCTCTTTGGCTGATAGGTACTGTAGCTGGTATTGCTGTGATTGGTTTAGTAGGTGTTTTCTTTTATGGTTCATATTCTGGATTGGGTTCATCTCTATAGTAATCGGAGGGACCAGATTGTAAACATGAAAAAGTAGGAGCTTAGCGGGTCCTTACCCCCCTTTATCTGATTAGAGCGGAAAGGACCCGCGGAATTTTTATTTTACTCTTATAACGCGAATTGAATCTATTCGATTCACTCTTATGAAGCAACAAGAAAAAGAGATCACTCGAGGATCCAATATCTTATTCCACGAAGGAAGTATCCTGAAAATCCTTGATTTAGTTTCGAGTAATAAACTAATAAAACCTTAATCAAAACTATTCAACTAGCCTAAAAATAAAAAAACCTTCAATGGAAGAGTTTACTTTTTTTTTGCAAAATTTCTGTAAATTTGAAGTTGAACTTAATTAAACAAGCCAAGCAATTTGCTCACAATCACAAGAAATTTTTCCCCCGCCATATTTTCTTCCCCTCTGTTTGTCCACTACCTCGGCTAAACCTAAGCAAAAGAAAAAGAGGTCCAAGAGACAGACCCGAATAAAGAAGAAATAGTAATCTTTGACGAATTAGGAAGAAAAAGGATTCTTATTTTGATACAAGAAGAATCGGCACAAGAAAAAGGCTTTTTCTTGTGCCGAATAGACGATTAAGAAGACCTGCAATCCCTCCGAAAAAGAAGAAATTTTAATTTGATTGTTCTCGCCTTTGCCTTGGATTCTCTTCTTTTGCATGGGATATAAATAAGGAATTCCAGACATCTCATAAACAAAAAGCAGTCTAAACAAAAAAAGGATTTCCAAAATAGATCATAGATAATTCTAGCAATTGCCAATAAATCGAGGCTTTTTACCAACTTGATGGTAAGAAATCCCGGGACCTAGAAATTCATTTCGTACAATTGAACCTTTTCAAACTGTTTCTTTTTGAGAACCAAAAAAACTTGTGCCAAAATAACGGATGCGAAGAAGAACAAAAGGCCTTGGACACGTAATGGATCCTGAAGCACGATTTCTGCGTCCCCCTGACCAAAACCTCCCACATTAGGATTGCTTGTTAATGGTTGATCAAGCTTGATGGATTCCCCCTCTGAAACAAGAAGTTCTGGTCCGGGAGGTATAATATCAATCACTTGGCGTCCATCTGATGCATCAACTATGGATATTTCATACCCCCCCTTTTCTTTACGTAGTATTTTTCTTACTATACCTGTTGACGTAGCATTATAGACTGTATTGTTACTCTTGCTACCATCAGGATAGATCTGTCCTCTTCCTCGGTTTCCCCCTACATATATGGGATATTTTAAGAAATGAGCATCTTTCTTCGTAGCAGGATCAGGGGAAAGAATGGGAAAGACAATTTCACTATATTTCTTACCGGGAACAGGGCCTATCACAAGAATGTTTTTTTTATCGGGACGATAACTCTGAAAAGCAAGATTTCCTATCTTTTCTTTTAACTCAGGGGAAATACGATCGGGCGGCGCTAATTCGAATCCCTCGGGCAAAATAAGAACAGCACCTACATTCAACCCTCCCTTTTTTCCATTAGCAAGAACTTGTTTCAATTGCATATCATAAGGAATTCGAAGAACTGCTTCAAATACAGTATCGGGAAGCACAGCTTGGGGAACTTCAATATCGACGGGCTTGCTAGCTAAATGGCAATTGGCACATACAATTCGTCCAGTTGCTTCTCGTGGGTTTTCATAACCCTGCTGCGCAAAAATGGGATATGCATTTGAAATAGATGTCCGAGTTATTACGTATATCATGATCGATACAGAAATCGATCGAGTTATCTGTTCCTTTACCCAAGAAAAAGTATTTCTATTTTCCATGTCCAATCGCAGATCCCAGAATTTCTACAATAAATTAGATAGGTAGCTAAGCTAATCTAGTTCCCTATACACGAATCTGTTGTCATTCTACTGCAACAGTTGTACTGCAATGATGAATACCTTAAAGTAGGTATAAATAGAAAGAATTTTGCTAAAATGGAAAAGGGCTTTCTTTCTAAAAAAAGATGCTTGCTAATTTGATTAATATTAATATCGGGAGATCAAATGAATTTATGCTTCACTAATTGAATGATAAATGACTACAAGCGAAGGAGATAGACGATTTAAACAAAAAAAGACCCAAAATTTCAAACATGTATCTAGAATTACTGGAAAACTACAAACAAAAATAGTGAAAATAAGCTCGTTAGGAGCCCATCCAAAATCGTTGTAGACCCAACGAATTACTAGTTCCCAACCACGGGTGGAGTGAAATCCAACAAAAAAATCAGTAACTAAAAGAATAAAAAAAGCTTTTATTGAGTCATTTAAATTATAGAAGAATTCCTGAACCCAAGAATTCAAAATGACAAGTTCCTCTTTACCCAGAAAAAAAGAACCACTTAGAATAGCCAAACAGATTATATTTGTCGAGAAATGCAAAATGGTATGGAGATGATCCTCATTATTTATTTTGACCCATTGTATTATTTCCTTGTGTATTCCTGTAGGAGGTTTTTGTACATGTGTCTTTAGTTTCCCTTTTATCATCTCGTCCAAGAGAGAAAGTTCTTCTAATTCTATGAATCTTTCTAGAATCCTTTTCTCTTGAATATCAGTTAAGAGAGTTTCGGATTGCCTGGTATTCCACCAATTCTTAATCCAAAGTTCCAGACATTTGTTAAATGAGGAAGAGACCCCCCAAGGCAAAAGTACGATAAATACAAGATATAGTAAAGAAGGCAATGCTTTCTTTTTTTTCATTTTTGATCTGTAAATGGAGTTGTTAATGAATATGCTTCATTCGCTGACTCTATTCCATTCCCTGACTCTATATGATGATATTTCTATTTCATGATATTTCTATTTCTTTGAAGCAAAAACTCTATAGGTTTGATACCCTGTATCTATTCTTCTTTTTTGTATATTAGTTATTAGTGGAATTTCAGTGCATTGGGTTCTTTCTTAGATCTAGATGGAATGAAATAGTGAAATAGAATAAAAAAAAAGCCCTTTCGGATGAAAAAGGAAGAATAGTATGCGATATATCTAACTTGGATAAAAAAAAATTAAAAGCAAATTTCTCTTATCCTCGTTTGTTCCTTCCTTTAGATAAATACTTAAAAATCCCCTTACAATAACAAATCCAATTTAGAAGGGACTTCCTCCCTGTGTTGAGAAAACTTTTCTTCTTCCAATTCTTCTTTTCTTCATTCAACTCAGTTCAAAAAAGATACCTCAAAATACTTCAATTGGTACGCGCAAGAAATAGGCCAATTCGGCAGCTTTTTGTTCAATTTCTCGTGGAGTAAAAAATTTATCATCAGTACGAGTCAAGGGAATGATCCCCTGGCCCCGGATTTCCATATAAAGAATACGACGAGGATAAAGACCCTCTTTAACCTGAATTCTAATTGATTGGATATCCCGCATAAGGAATCGAAGGAAGACGCGACGTTTTATTCCAGGGAATCCCCAACGAAAAATGCACACTATTCCCTCTTTTCTATCGAATCGGTCATAACCACTACCTACATTCCACAAAATAGTACACCACAAGTAGGAGCTAATGAATAGGCCTGCGATTCCGTAGAAAGACATCACGACCCCCTGCGGAAAAAAAAGAATTTCTTGAGATGGAAGTATAGATATAATATTCTTACCAAGATAACTGGAAATCCCAACCGATAAGAATCCTAGTGAACCTAGAAAAAGAATACAGGCCCAGAAAAAATTACCCCTTTTTCGAGAACCTTTTAGAAGTTCTACCCATATGTGTTCTGATCGCCAATTCATATTAGATATACTAAATCCAGCAGCGGTCGATTGAAATTGAGAGAATAAGCTAAATAATTTTGACTTTACTTTTTTTGATTCTGAAATCGCCTTCAGCAACTAGTACTCCTGTGAAATAATAGGTTAGATACATTGACTTTCTATTCAAAAAATATTCGTTGATTCAATTAAAATAAATAAAATAAAACTCGCTATACCTGGCTCTGCATATTCATGCATTTATGCTCGTAGCCTATATCCGCATCCATAACCGTTTTTCATTTGTGTGTAGAAAGTGTGTGTAGAAAAAGCCACATACCCTACCATATTATATTACTTACACTAAAAAATACTAGACAATCTTATTTTTTTGCACATAAAGAAATAAAGAAGTCATTGCAATTGCCGGAAATACTAAGCCTACTAAAGGCACGAAAATAGAAGGTAAGTTTAAATCCGTCATGGAATAGGTGTCTCAATTCAAATTTACTATTTCTATCTAGTCGAAAAATATCTTAAGATTCTTATGATATAATTAAGTATATCTATTATAAGGAATATTGACTATTGTATTGTATTTTTTATTTTTAGTTTGAAAAATATTCTGTAAAAAAAATGAAAGGATAATAAGAAAATTCCAAAAAAGGAGAACTAATTAAAAAGATTTTATTTTGATTTTCCCATCCTCATGGCCTTTCTATCTTTCTAATCTAATTTGAAATTGGATTCAAAAGAAAGCGGTTAGAATTTACTTCCTGCATACATACTTCTCTAGAAGCGCATACAATAATGCGTGGTAAAGGCGGAAAAATAGTATATTCAATCAAAATCAAAGGGCAAATTATCTTACCTACTATAGATCCCCTACTACCCTCTTAGACTTTAAAAGGCGATATACCACCCAAAGAAAGGGTATGAAAATGCCGGGTGGAGTTAGCTTTTCGACGAAGACCTGTCCCGTGCAGCGAAGCCCTGTTAGTAAGACCCCCCGCAATAATGGATTATAGAAGAATATTATTCCAAATACTCCTCTGGACGCATATAGTAGCATTGCGATTCCGAATCTTTTTTATTTATGAATATGAACAGAAAAAATTCATTGTATCGTTGGGTCGGAGCGGAGGTTTGGTCCAGAAAAATTAGAAACAAAACGTCTACTCTACCGCATTGAAGTCTATAGCGCTGTATTTCCACGAAAGTATAATTCTTACCATCAGGATACGATCCTTTCTTTTGAACTAAACGTCTCTACGATGGGTCCAGGTTCTATGTCCAATCCCAAATCAAGGATTTCTCGCTCTTGATCGGAGTCATAAACTAAAAAAAAACTACCTTTTTATCCTTTTTCTCAAGGTTATAGAAAACTTCCTTATCTAGTTCTAGCATTTTGAAAAAAAAAAAATGCTTCTTTTTTTACACACAGTTCGAGTCACTTGTTGACTCACGATTACGCCTGTTAAAAGTTTCAAACGTCCTCTTTTTTGAAATTGAAAGAGAGTCCTATAAAAAGGTCTAACTTCCAAACTATGTCTTTTTTCATTCATTCTCCTTTAGTTTTTTTCTCTATCTAGAAGTGGAATAGAATAACCCGGTTGAAGGGTAATGATCATACGTCTGTAATGCATTGTATGGCCCAGAATAGGTCCTATTCTTCTACCTTTTCCAGGTAGTCGATGGCTATTCACAGCTACCACCTTAACACCAAAGAAGAGTTCGACCCAATGCTTTATTTCTGTCTTAGTGAATCCCGATTCGACATTAAAAGTATATTGATTCTTTCCCAATAAACGAAGACTTTTTTCTGTAAATACTGCGTATTTGATTCCATTATCATTATCATATGATAATACTATATTTTATTATTTTATTATTTTATTTGTATTTCTTTATTGTATTATACCTTAATATATATATTCTAGATATATAGAATAGACGAATCTCAATTTGTCAAGTCTCATGATCATATCATGATCTATTTTTATTCGGCTCAATCTTTTTTTTCTAAAAAAGATTGAGCCGAGTTTAATTGCAATCAATTAGAAGAATAAAGAAGAATTACTGCATTTCATAACTGATTTTTTTCTCTTTTTATTTCGTTTCTTTTTTATTTATACCTTCTTTATCTTTAGTTTTATCTAGTTAATCAATAGTATCTACCGGCTCGAACTCGAATTTGATCGCCTTCCATACTTCACAAGCTGCGGCTAGTTCAGGACTCCATTTGCAAGCTGCTCGGATAATTTCATTACCTTCGCGAGCAAGATCGCGCCCTTCGTTACGAGCTTGTACACAGGCTTCTAAAGCCACTCGATTAGCTGCTGCACCAGGTGCATTTCCCCAAGGATGTCCTAAAGTTCCTCCACCAAATTGTAATACAGAATCGTCCCCAAAGATTTCGGTCAGAGCTGGCATATGCCAAACATGAATACCACCTGAAGCTACCGGTATAACACCTGGCATGGATACCCAGTCCTGAGTGAAAAAGATACCGCGAGCACGATCTTTTTCAATAAAATCATCGCGCAATAAATCAACAAAACCTAAAGTCATTTCGCGTTCCCCTTCTAACTTACCTACTACTGTACCGGAGTGGATATGATCTCCCCCAGACATACGCAATGCTTTAGCTAATACACGGAAATGCATACCATGATTTTTCTGTCTATCAATAACTGCATGCATTGCACGGTGAATGTGAAGAAGTAGGCCATTGTCGCGGCAATAATGAGCCAAAGTAGTATTTGCGGTGAATCCCCCAGTTAAGTAGTCATGCATTACAATAGGAACCCCTAATTCTCTTGCAAATACAGCTCTCTTAATCATTTCTTCACATGTACCCGCAGTCGCATTCAAGTAATGCCCCTTGATTTCACCGGTTTCGGCCTGTGATTTATAAATAGCTTCGGCACAAAAGACAAAACGGTCTCTCCAGCGCATAAATGGTTGTGAGTTTACGTTTTCATCATCTTTGGTAAAATCAAGTCCACCACGTAGACACTCATAACACGCTCTACCATAATTTTTTGCGGATAATCCCAATTTTGGTTTAATAGTACATCCCAATAAAGGACGACCGTACTTGTTCAACTTATCTCTTTCAACTTGGATACCATGAGGCGGGCCTTGGAAAGTTTTTGAATAAGTAGGGGGAATTCGTAGATCCTCCAAACGTAGAGCACGTAGGGCTTTGAAACCAAATACGTTACCTACAATGGAAGTAAACATGTTAGTAACGGAACCCTCTTCAAATAGGTCTAATGGATAAGCTACATAACAGATCCATTGGTTGTCTTCCCCAGCAACAGGCTCGATGTGATAGCATCGTCCTTTGTAACGATCAAGACTGGTAAGTCCATCAGTCCAAACAGTTGTCCATGTACCAGTAGAAGATTCGGCAGCTACTGCAGCCCCTGCTTCTTCGGGCGGAACCCCAGGCTGAGGACTTACTCGGAATGCTGCCAAGATATCAGTATCCTTAGTTTCATACTCTGGGGTGTAGTAAGTCAATTTATAATCTTTAACACCAGCTTGAAATCCAACACCTGCTTTAGTTTCTGTTTGTGGTGACATAAGTCCCTCCCTATAACTCTTGAATTAAGAATTCTCACAATAACAGGGTCTACTCGATGTTAATTAGGCGTAAATGAAACTTTAGCAAAAATCTCGTAAAACAAAAAGGATATTCAATTAATATAATATCAACTCATTAAAGAAAATTGAGGGCATGCTTAGGTTAATGAATATGTTTCATTCATATATAATGCGTACACCCTGTGTATGTTCTATCCTATAGGAATTCCAATATAGGAATTCGATAGGAATTGAGTTGTTGTTATGGTAAGTTAACACGGTTCGTTATTAAACCATGGATTTGATTTACCAAATCCATAATTATTGTATACTCTTTGATAGATATAGCGCAACCCAAATTAATTCCTAATCCTTATTTTACAAGTTCTTAATAGTTCTCTTTTCTTATTTTGAATGCAAATACCTAACTAAATACTAATAAAATTCTTTGTTGACAGCAATCTATGCTTCACAGTAGTATATATTTTGTATATCGAAGTCCTAGATAGGAAAGTAGAGTAGGCACAGATCCTCCACAAAAGGCAAAATGTATATGAAAAAAAAGATTGATTGAACTTTCCAATGGACTCATTCCATGAGTAAACGATTGAATGGGATTCGCTTGGGCAACGAAATCAAGTCCTGGTCCCCTTTTCTCTCTTATTGAATTAACTAATTCATTTCCTTTTTACTTTTGGATTTTTTTTGATTTGATTTGGCATTATTCAACAATAAAAAAAGAAAAATTTCGACAAATTCCTTTTTTTTAATTATGTGATAATTATGAGAACCAATCCTACTACTTCTCCTCCCGGGGTTTCCACAATTGAAGAAAAAAGTACAGGTCGTATCGATCAAATTATTGGACCCGTGCTGGATGTCACTTTTCCCCCAGGCAAGTTACCTTATATTTATAACGCTTTGGTAGTCCAGAGTAGAGACACTGCCGATAAGCAAATTAATGTGACTTGTGAGGTACAACAATTATTAGGAAATAATCGAGTTAGAGCTGTAGCTATGAGTGCTACGGACGGGTTGATGAGAGGAATGGAAGTGATTGACACGGGAGCTCCTCTCAGTGTTCCGGTCGGTGGAGCTACTCTCGGACGAATTTTCAACGTTCTTGGGGAGCCTGTTGACAATTTGGGTCCTGTAGATAGTATAGTGCAACGTTCCCTATTCATAGATCTGCGCCTGCCTTTATCGAGTTAGATACGAAATTATCCATCTTTGAAACAGGTATTAAGGTCGTCGATCTTTTAGCTCCTTATCGACGTGGAGGAAAAATAGGACTATTTGGGGGGGCTGGAGTAGGTAAAACAGTACTGATCATGGAATTAATCAATAACATTGCTAAAGCTCATGGGGGCGTATCCGTATTCGGTGGAGTAGGGGAACGGACTCGTGAAGGAAATGATCTTTATATGGAAATGAAGGAATCCGGAGTAATTAATGAAAAAAATATTGAGGAATCAAAGGTAGCTCTAGTCTATGGCCAAATGAATGAACCACCGGGAGCTCGTATGAGAGTTGGTTTAACTGCCCTAACTATGGCGGAATATTTCCGAGATGTTAATAAGCAAGACGTGCTTTTATTTATCGATAATATCTTTCGTTTTGTTCAAGCAGGATCAGAGGTATCCGCTTTATTAGGGAGAATGCCCTCCGCAGTGGGTTATCAACCTACTCTTAGTACAGAAATGGGTTCTTTGCAAGAAAGAATTGCTTCTACTAAAAAGGGATCTATAACTTCGATTCAAGCAGTTTATGTACCTGCAGACGATTTGACCGACCCTGCCCCTGCCACAACATTTGCACATTTGGATGCTACTACCGTACTTTCCAGAGGATTAGCTTCCAAGGGTATTTATCCAGCAGTAGATCCTTTAGATTCAACCTCGACTATGTTACAGCCTCGGATCGTTGGCAACGAACATTATGAAACTGCGCAAAGAGTTAAGGAAACTTTACAACGTTACAAAGAACTTCAGGACATTATCGCAATTCTTGGCTTGGATGAATTATCGGAAGAGGATCGTTTAACTGTAGCAAGAGCAAGAAAAATTGAGCGTTTCTTATCACAACCGTTCTTTGTGGCAGAAGTTTTTACTGGTTCTCCAGGAAAGTATGTTGCTCTTGCGGAAACTATTAGGGGATTTCAACTAATCCTTTCCGGAGAATTAGACGGCCTACCTGAACAGGCTTTTTATTTGGTGGGTAACATCGATGAAGCTAGCACGAAAGCTATAACCTTAGAAGAGGAGAACAAATCGAAGAAATGAAATTAAATCTTTATGTACTGACTCCTAAGCGAATTATTTGGGATTGTGAAGTGAAAGAAATCATTTTATCCACTAATAGTGGCCAAATTGGCGTATTACCAAACCACGCCCCCATTAACACAGCAGTAGATATGGGTCCTTTGAGAATACGCCTCCTCAACGACCAATGGTTAACAGCGATTCTGTGGAGCGGTTTTGCGAGAATAGTTAATAATGAGATCATCATTTTAGGAAATGATGCGGAACTGGGTAGTGATATTGATCCGGAAGAAGCTCAAAAGGCACTTGAAATAGCCGAAGCTAACTTGAGTAAAGCTGAGGGTACGAAAGATTTGGTTGAAGCGAAGCTCGCTCTCAGACGAGCTAGGATACGAATCGAGGCTGTCAATTGGATTCCCCCATCCAATTGAAGACAATCCAGTGGTTTATAGTTGATACAAAGAAAAAGGGAAGAGGGGTAGAAAAAGTTATTAGATAGCGAAGCGAAGTAAGTCCAATGCTATCTAGTAATTTTTCTACCTACTTACCTACTATTGGATTTGAACCAATGACTCCCGCCGTATGAAAGCAATACTCTAACCACTGAGTTAAGTAGGCAATTTATCACCACAAAGGAAGACCCATTACTTCGATCGATTATATATTGAATCCCTTTTCTAAGCAATACCGCTCTGTTATTGGTCTGTTATATACTAAATACTAAACTAAATACTAAACAGATACAGATCAAAGGGGTATCCTCTGGCATTAGAAAATATTCATCTTGACAAGAAATTATCTATATGTTAAGATATCTCTGATAAGGGCTATAGCTCAGTTCGGTAGAGCAACTCGTTTACACGTGCGCCAATGCTTTTCAAAGGAGCTTATTATGCAATGAACATAATCGATCTTATTGCAAAATCAATGTCTTACTTCATAGATTCGAGAGAATAGGAGAACAGTAGCCTGACAAACAGTCGGTTCAGTCCGATTCAGGTGCCAATTCAGGTGCCTAATCAAATAGAACCCTTATGGATTTGCTAGTTGATAAGGTAAATATCCAGCCCACTAAATGCTAGGCGTAATGAGGATAAGGGCCTCCAAAAAACTTCTTTTCGTTCTATGAACTTTAAGGTGTATGAAGTCTCATAGTTAACTCTTGCAGTGGAACGATAGAGACTCCATTTCACTTAGGTTGATTTAATTTAGACCGGAGGCAGACCTAAGTCAAGGTAATCCTCCTTTGAAACACTTTGGTATTGCTCCTAGATAGATCATAATACAAAAAATCAATCAGAGCACAGGGAGCCATCTCATTATCTTTCCGTAAAGAAAAACTATGGTGGACTAACTGATCTTTAAATCAGTTTATGAAAGAGCCCAATGCAAAAAAATGCATGTTGGGTCTTTGAAACAGTTCAAATCATTTCGATAATAATCCGTTTGATCTGTTTTACCGAGAAGGTCTACGGTTCGAATCCGTATAGCCCTAATATGCCCTTTTTTAGATTTTAGGATCTCTATCCTATGTTTTCTTTAGTTTAGTATAGTTTTCATTTTCTCATTAGTATTTGTTTATAGACTGGATAGGCGCCTGCGACATAGAATAGAGATAAAAGCATTACCAAAGGCTCATTCATCGAAAATCAAAATCATACAGACAGGAAAAGAAAAACGAATTTCTATCAAATCAATAGAAGAAAGGATCCTTTCCCTGATTTGAATCCCGTCCTCCTTCAAATAGGATATCTCTAGACTTCCCTATAATAACTGCAATGATTTTATCCATTTTGCGAATTCCTACTTTGTTTTAAGTATATTTATTACTTTGTTTATAGATACATTATGTAAATTGATCAACTTTAAATAGAAAAAATAAAGTAAAGAGTAAATAAGAAAACAGAATATTCTGTCTCATAGTTCTGAAATAGAGTTCTTTATTTTTATTTTATAGTATTACTTCTCATTAATTATACTGCATAGATTAGTCCTACTATCTTAATTAGGTTCTAATTTAGTAGTATTCTCATTTTTATTTAATAGTCTCTTATTATTTTATTATTAAATATTAAATAAAGGATAGAGCTATTCTTTTTTCTAGAGATTCTAGAGAAAGCGAGACAAAGTGAAACGAGAAAGTTTTCTTTATATAAGAATTAGATCTACATACACCATATCTAAATAGAATGGAAATCCAAAAGAAAGGGAGTTGGGATTCCATTGGATGAATCTTTAAAGAAGATGCAGCACAGAGGAAACAAAGGCTAAACTTAAACTAAGCGCTTTTGTTTGAACAAAAAAGATTCTTGTTTCACCGAGGAAAAGAGAGAAGTTCTGGATAAATTGACAATGCTGAATTGAATTGACTAATTTAAGTTCCGCCTATTCCACATTAATGGGAGTACATTATGTTTCTGCTTCACGAATATGATATTTTTTGGACATTTCTAATAATAGCAAGCCTTATTCCTATTTTGGCATTTTCGATTTCAGGACTTTTAGCCCCGGTTAGTGAAGGACCAGAGAAGCTTTCTAGTTATGAATCGGGTATAGAACCCATGGGAGGGGCTTGGGTACAATTCCGAATACGCTATTATATGTTTGCGCTCGTTTTTGTTGTTTTTGATGTGGAAACCGTCTTTCTATACCCTTGGGCAATGAGTTTCGACGTATTGGGTGTATCCGTTTTTATCGAAGCTTTGATTTTCGTGCTTATCTTAGTTGTTGGTTTAGTTTATGCATGGCGAAAAGGAGCCTTGGAATGGTCTTAACTGAATATTTAGACAAAAAAAAAGAAGGAAAAGATTCTATTGAGACAGTTATGAATTTGATTGAGTTTCCCTTACTTGACCAAACAAGTTCCAATTCTGTTATTTCAACTACACCAAATGATCTTTCGAATTGGTCAAGACTCTCCAGTTTATGGCCCCTTCTATACGGTACCAGTTGTTGTTTCATTGAATTTGCTTCATTAATAGGCTCACGATTCGACTTTGATCGTTATGGATTGGTACCAAGATCAAGTCCTAGGCAAGCAGACCTAATTTTAACAGCCGGTACGGTAACAATGAAAATGGCTCCCTCTTTAGTGAGATTATACGAGCAAATGCCTGAACCAAAATACGTCATTGCTATGGGAGCCTGTACTATTACAGGGGGAATGTTCAGTACGGATTCCTATAGTACTGTTCGGGGAGTTGATAAGTTAATTCCTGTGGATGTCTACTTGCCGGGCTGCCCACCTAAACCGGAGGCAGTTATAGATGCCCTAACAAAACTTCGTAAGAAGATATCGCGAGAAATAGTTGAGGATCAAACTCTATCTCAAAATAAAAATAGATGTTTTACTACCAGTCACAAGCTTTATGTTAGGCGCAGTACTCATACAGGAACTTATGAGCAAGAATTGCTCTATCAATCACCATCTACATTAGATATATCTTCTGAAACTTTTTTCAAATCCAAAAGTTCAGTACCTTCCTACAAATTAGTGAATTAGGAGAGGGGCTCTTTTGTGTAGAAAAATAAAAAGCAGGGCAATCTTTCAAACTTGCATCCGAAATGTGAAATATTTATACAAAGAGGGAGAGATGAAGACAATGCAGCAGGGTTGGTTATCTAATTGGCTAGTCAAACATGAGGTGGTTCATAGATCTTTGGGCTTTGATCACCGAGGAATAGAGACTTTACAAATAAAAGCAGGGGATTGGGATTCCATTGCTGTCATTTTATATGTATATGGTTACAATTATTTACGCTCCCAATGTGCTTATGATGTAGCACCCGGTGGATCTTTAGCTAGCGTGTATCATCTTACGAGAATACAATATGGTATAGATAATCCAGAAGAAGTCTGCATAAAAGTCTTTGCCCAAAAGGATAATCCTAGAATTCCGTCTGTCTTCTGGATTTGGAGAAGTGCCGATTTTCAAGAACGCGAATCTTATGATATGGTGGGAATCTCTTATGATAATCATCCGCGCCTTAAACGTATCCTAATGCCTGAAAGTTGGATAGGCTGGCCCTTACGTAAGGATTATATAACCCCCAATTTTTATGAAATACAAGATGCTCATTGAATGATAAGAAATTCATGCTCACTTATACAACACAACTCCAGATTTTATTCAAGTCAAGGAATATTTTTAGGTTCTTTTCCTAGATGAAACGGAATACCTATTTATAATTAATTCCTAATTATACAAAAGCATTCCAGATAGACTGAGCAAAAAAAGGGTTTCATTTGGATTCCCCTATTTTGAAAATCGCATATTAATTTCCTTCATATGAACAGAAAAATAGGATGACTCAAAGAAGTTCTCTACCAGGAACTTTGTACCGCGCACATTACTTAGCACAACTAGGAAAATAAGATAAGATAAAGATAAGCAAGACTAAAAAAATATTCGTCGGAATAGCGGAATACAAAATTAAGAAACGCAAAAAAATAAAGGGGAATCTCACCCCCTTCTTTATCATAAAGAAAAGATATATTTTAAAACTTCTTTAAAAAGAAAAAGAAGTGCCTCTATATTTATATTATAGATTTATCCACTTAGATGAATAAATATTATTAATGAATATGTATCACAATCCATCTCGAGGTATTTGGATCAATACCTATTCGGTGGATCTTTTTTTTTTTTTTCTCTGCCAGGAACCAGATTTGAACTGGTGACACGAGGATTTTCAGTCCTCTGCTCTACCAACTGAGCTATCCTGACCTTTTCTTGTGCATCATCCTAGTAGAGTATTTGTATCTATGTCAATTAAAAGGACTAAAAATTAATTAAAGTATTTCAAATTTTAAATTTGAAAATGGGGGGGGTAGTCCTATGCATTGTGCATGGTTTACTTAAATAAAACTTAAAAATAGAGTGAATAACCAAGATTTCTTGCCGATACTCTAATAAAAAAGAAATCTATTCAATGAATAGGATAAGATCCATTGAGTTCTCTTCGCATTCCTTTGTGAAAGAGTAGAATGAGAAAGCTAATGAATCTTAAACCCATTGCATTGATAAAAAGAAAAAAAAGTGCATTGATAAAAAGAAAAAAAAAAAGAGGATAAATAATAATAATATAGTATAGTTAGGGAATAAAAGAGGATTTGGGGATAGAGGGACTTGAACCCTCACAACTTATAAAGTCGACGGATTTTCCTTTTACTAGAAATTTCATTGTTGTCAGTATTGACATGTAGAATGGGACTCTCTCTTTGTCCTCGTCCGATTAATCCACTTTTTTAAAGATCTCGAAAACTTTGAATTTTAATTGAAGAATTTGATTATTCAATATTCGATTGGAGTGGATTCACAATAATGAAAAAAAAAAATTATGATATGAGTTTTTTATTTCATAATCATTATCATTTCTAATTTCATTTTTAAAAAAGATAAAGAACCTATATTATAATTAGAATATAATATGAGTTCTGTGATTAATCGTTTGCTATGTCAGTATCTATACGTGTTTATTAAATGTATAAGGTATAAAACCCCTCTTTCTCTAATTTAGAACTAGAAGGAATTCCACTAACAACACAACGTAATTAACTCGATTCGTTAGAACAGCTTCCATTGAGTCTCTGCACCTATCCTTTTCCTTTGTATTCTAGTTCGAGAACCCCTTGTTTTCTCAAAACACGGATTTGGCTCAGGATTGCCCTTTTTTAATTCCAGGGTTTCTCTGAATTTGGAAGTTACCACTTAGCAGGTTTCCATACCAAGGCTCAATACAATCAAGTCCGTAGCGTCTACCGATTTCGCCATATCCCCATTTCCCTCTTCTTTGAGACCAGGATTCCTTGTGTAATTTCATCCATCTCTTAGTTTTTTTTTTGAATCATTGAGTTCATCACTCAACGTAGTCTAGCAGTTCAGTTCGACTCTATTTGAGAGACCTCGCTTGCTTATTGCAATTCAGAATTGAATTGATTCTATCCTTGATGTATTTGCAATTCAATCCGAATCAATATATCCAAAAGTTTTTATCTCCCCCACCTCCCGTCTTACTTTTTTATAGTATTCAAAATTATACTATAACGCTTGATATTTATTCTTTTTTTCTAATCAGAATTAGCAATTTTATTTACTCTGACTCTATGTTCCCCTTAGTGAAATATTAATCCTCAAATTATTAACAAATAATAAAGTCTATAATGATCGAATGAAAATACCAATAAATTCTATAATTTTATTTTTTAATATCCTATAGTTAAGCATATCAAGCTAACTTTATCTTTAAGAAGTTTTAGTATTTTTTTATTTTTATAAGTATAACTTCAAATTTAGAACTAGTTAATAGCTAAGATTAATAACTAATATCTGAGATTTTACGGATTTCCTATACTATACCTATTTCTATTTGTTACACTATTTCCGTTATGTAAGCCCACTTAGCTCAGAGGTTAGAGCATCGCATTTGTAATGCGAGGGTCATCGGTTCAAATCCGATAGTCGGCTTTTTTTTCTCTATCGATGTTCTACGAACAAGAATCTCTTTTTTTCCGAATTAAATGGAGAATCCAGGATCTTTTATGTTTTTTACCTTACAATTTTGCTAGATACAAAACAATAAAATAAATAATATATATACAAAAAAAAAAGATTTTGATGAAATTCCATTTTTTGGGGTACTTTAGTTGATTTTACTCTGTTTATCCTGTAGTTTAATTCAGTTTTAATTTCGATGTATTCTGTAATGTAAATACAATGAAATTAATTGTGTAAAATGAAATTTCAATAAAATAAAAAAAGGAGTCTTCATGTCCCGTTATCGAGGACCTCGTTTAAAAAAAATACGCCGTCTGGGAGCTTTACCAGGACTCACTAGAAAAACACCTAAATCCGGAAGTAATCTTAAAAAAAAATTCAATTCTGGGAAAAAGGAGCAATATCGTATTCGTCTTCAAGAAAAACAGAAATTGCGTTTTCATTATGGTCTGACAGAACGACAATTACTTAGATATGTACATATCGCTGGAAAAGCAAAAAGGTCAACAGGCCAGGTTTTACTACAATTACTTGAAATGCGTTTGGATAATATCCTTTTTCGATTGGGTATGGCTTCAACCATTCCTGGGGCCCGCCAATTAGTCAACCATAGACATATTTTAGTTAATGGTCGTATAGTCAATATACCAAGTTTTCGTTGCAAACCCCGAGATATTATTACTACGAAAGATAACCAAAGATCAAAAGGTCTGGTTCAAAATTATATTGCTTCATCGGACCCGGGGAAATTGCCAAAGCATTTGGCGATTGACACGTTGGAATATAAAGGACTAGTAAATAAAATCCTAGATAGGAAGTGGGTCGGTCTCAAAATAAATGAGTTGTTAGTTGTAGAATATTACTCTCGTCAGACTTGAACTTAACGAAAAAAGGAAAGGTTCATAGAATTTTCTTCCCCTTCCCCTTTCCCCGAACTAAATCGCCCTAAGACCATTACCATTAATTTGTATTTTCCCATCAACTAGCTAAAATTGATTAACCCTAGGATTAGGATCCTTTTTTCTTTTTTCCTCTATGTGTATTTTACATACCACAGTAATTTGCTATAGAGAATTTCTAATTTCTATTAAATCAAAATAAGATAATATAAGATATTATATTATTGCTGGAAAAAATTGTTATTTGATTTGATACATTGTGATCCTTAACGTTGATGAATTAAGAAAAACGGAAAGAGAGGGATTCGAACCCTCGGTAAACAAAAGTCTACATAGCAGTTCCAATGCTACGCCTTGAACCGCTCGGCCATCTCTCCTACATAACTTATTATGGAAAATAAACTGAGTGAATAGCGAGTTTTCTTATTCCTGCAGTACAGGTACAACCGCAACCACTCGGGGGTTCCATAGTTCTATTGGAAAAATTCCTTTTGATCTAAGTGGAAGGATACAGGATTTTTTACTAGAAATTGCGCTCGCTATAAAATAAAAGTTTTAATTTGGGTTTTCCCGCAACTAAAGAAAAAGAAAATGGAAGAATTCTTCTTATTGCATAATAAAATAAAGAAACCTTAGAATTCCGTTTGCATAAGATACGCTACACCATACTATCGAAATCAAAAATAGGGTATGAGACAATTAATAACTTTGAAAACACGAAATAGTTGATAACATAAGTTGTTGTTCAGAAATAGGAAAGTGGAATGAAATCCAGTCTTAGTCAAATATTTCATATCTCTTCGTGTCCAAGCAGAAGGAAAAGGATACAATTTGAGCTGAGCGGAAAATCCATATCTCTCTTATCCATTTAAAGCATATGGATTTAGAGTAGAGCATATGGATCAATCTATTTATAATTATAAGAATCGAATGTGTTTGTTTTTATGTTATTTTGTGAAGGAATGAAAACAATTCTATATAGAATGGGTTGGGAATTATGCCTAGATCCCGTGGAAATGGAAATTTCATTGATAAGACCTCCTCAATTGTAGCCAATATTTTATTGCGAATAATTCCGACAACCTCAGGAGAAAAAAAGGCATTTACTTATTATAGAGATGGTGCGATTTGACTCTTTTTTTTGCTTTTTTTTAGCCCTACCTATACCTCAGTCTTACGAAAAAGAGAGGGGGGTTGGCATAGAGAGAACCAAATTTGTAAAGCAAACAAACCCACGCTTCGGGAAGGTGAGGCGAACTAACAATTCCTTCCGTCGTGTATCCTCGATTGATGCGGCTTCAGATACTTCAATTGTAGATTTGAGTATTGAGCGAAAGGTTACACCTACAGGATATGGTATGGTATGGATTACAGGCCAATCCTACTCTATTAGTATCCGTAGGCAGCATAGGGGAGAAAAGCACTACACCTAGAAATAGGAATCAACAAGAGAAAAACTTTGTTAGAAATTACCCCTTTCCTGATCGGTATCAGGGCTGGGAAGAATGGTTGGGATAACAAACAACCATCAGGTTTGTACTTTGGATACCCCTATAACCATCAAAGATCGTTGAAGTAGCTAATTCCTCTAAATAGGAGGCGTTGAGAACAAAGAAATTATTGGAGCTATCGTTTTCCTCTAGCATTAATAGAATTCATTGGTGTTAAGAAAAACCTCTTGTGGGAAGGTTGGCTAGAGATTTCTTGGAAAAATACCAGCCCCTTTCGGTTCATAATGAGACGGGACTAATTCTATTTTGATTCTATAGATTATTTCGCTTAGTACTATTATGTACAGAAGGGAGGAGCCGTATGAGATGAAAACCTCATGTACGGTTTTGGAACGGAGATTTTTTGAATAGAATGAACGACCGTAACGGATGTTGGCTCAATCCGAAGGAAATTATGCGGAAGCTTTGCAAAATTATTATGAAGCTACGCGACTAGAAATCGATCCCTATGATCGAAGTTATATACTCTATAACATAGGCCTTATACACACAAGCAATGGAGAGCATACAAAGGCTTTGGAATATTATTTCCGGGCACTAGAACGAAACCCCTTCTTACCGCAAGCTTTTAATAATATGGCCGTGATCTGTCATTACGTGCGACTATCTCCACTATAGAAAGAAAAAAAAAAAAGAGAGGATCAAATTTTCTAGTAAATACTAGAAAAAAAGGGCTTTCTACATAGGGATCGTAAAAACAACGATTTTTCCCTATCAGCTGTAGGAAGGAAGGACACTTCACGAGAATCAAAAAACGAAGAAAGTATGGCCTATACTACTACTCTATGGATAAAGTTTCTCAAATTGATAGAGAAAGCACCGTAAAGATCAATTAGTGAGCGACTGGGTCGATACAACTAAAAAAAACTGCTTACTTATCCCATGATATGGGGCAAAATTTAGGAATCCGCTTATGTAATAGAGCCGATCCACTAAGGGATTAAGCAGCGGTGTAGTATCAGATCCCAAAGATAGTAAGTTCTTTTTTCTTTCTTATGGAAAAAAGTCTTTTTCAAGGATTCTATAGAGATTTCATATATGAAACCGGGATAGTTACCTCTCAGAAAATTTGAACGAAGGCTCTATATCTATCTATGCTTCATTCTTCTGAAGGTGGGAAAAAAGATCAAACTGATTATTGATAAAAATTAGGGTTTGAAACTTAGGTAATTAATTTCTTCTGCTTAACCCAAGAACAAATTGGATCGATTTTTGATAAATCGAATTCAGTTAAGATAGGGGAAATTCAGATAGCAATTTCTGAGCCGTATGAGGTAGGAAACTCTCAAGTACGGTTCTAAGGGAAGGAACTTCCTATTCCGACCGAGGAGAACAGGCCATTCTACAGGGTGATTCGGAAATTGCGGAAGCTTGGTTTGATCAAGCTGCTGAATATTGGAAACAAGCTATAGCGCTTACTCCGGGAAATTATATTGAAGCACAGAACTGGTTGAAGATTACGAAGCGCTTTGAATTTGAATAAGACCATGCTCCTTCTTTTTCATAAAATGGGTGGTTTGGTTGTTGATCCATTAATCAAATAAATTAGGTCGTAAGATCGAATCAAGAATTTCATTATATCCATTTCTTATACCTTCTATTTTATATGATATTTCATAAGAATAAACCATAGGGATAGGGTCTAGAATAGAAGTAATAAAGTGAATAAAAAGAGGGGGCAATCTAAATATTGCTAATATATTAGGACCATCTTATTAATAATTCTAATGAGTTATCTTGGAATTTAGAATCAAATAAAAAACCCTATATTATGCTCAAGGAAAGTAGATATAGATAGGAGCTTATGCCCTCAAAAAAAATACACTAGTTTCTTAAATTAAAAATAAAAAAGATTTTTTTCTTACGTCGAGAAATATTTGTTTTTCAAGATAAACAATGTCCGTTAGGCACCTAATCTTTATGTCATAATAGACCCGAACACTTGCCTCGGATTGACTTCAATATATAATTGCTCCAGTGAATAACTAAAAAAAAAATAGAAGGATGGTAGATAGTAAAGAAAAGAACTAATCACAATATCTATCTTTCAAAATCTATCTTTCAAAATCTATCTTTCAAAATATATATCTTTCAAAGATTCACTAAAAAGACAGTTGGCGGGTCTCTTTGTATGTCTTGTCCGGAAAGAGGAGGACTTAATGATTATTCGTTCGCCGGAACCAGAAGTAAAAATTGTTGTGGATAGGGATCCTGTAAAAACATCTTTTGAGGAATGGGCCAGACCCGGCCATTTCTCAAGAACACTAGCTAAGGGCCCTGATACTACCACTTGGATCTGGAACCTACATGCTGATGCTCACGATTTCGATAGTCATACTGGTGATTTGGAGGAGATTTCTCGAAAAGTCTTTAGTGCTCATTTCGGGCAACTTTCCATTATCTTTCTTTGGTTGAGTGGCATGTACTTTCATGGCGCCCGTTTTTCCAATTATGAAGCATGGCTAAGTGATCCTACTCACATTGGACCCAGTGCTCAGGTAGTTTGGCCTATAGTAGGGCAAGAAATATTGAATGGTGATGTAGGCGGGGGTTTCCGAGGAATCCAAATAACCTCTGGTTTTTTTCAGCTTTGGCGAGCATCTGGAATAACTAGTGAATTACAACTCTATTGTACTGCAATTGGTGCATTGATTTTTGCAGCGTTAATGCTTTTTGCTGGTTGGTTCCATTATCACAAAGCCGCTCCCAAATTGGCCTGGTTCCAAGATGTAGAATCCATGTTGAATCACCACTTAGCGGGATTATTAGGACTTGGGTCTCTTTCTTGGGCGGGGCACCAAATTCATGTATCTTTACCAATTAACCAATTTCTTGACGCTGGGGTGGATCCTAAAGAGATACCACTTCCTCATGAATTTATCTTGAATCGGGACCTTTTGGCTCAACTTTATCCTAGTTTTGCCGAAGGAGCAACCCCTTTTTTCACTTTAAATTGGTCCAAATACGCAGAATTTCTGACTTTTCGCGGAGGACTAGATCCAGTAACCGGTGGTCTCTGGCTGACCGATATTGCGCACCATCATTTAGCTATTGCTATTCTTTTCCTAATCGCAGGTCATATGTATAGGACCAATTGGGGTATTGGCCATGGACTTAAAGATATTTTGGAGGCTCACAAGGGCCCATTTACAGGACAAGGCCATAAGGGTCTTTATGAAATCTTAACAACGTCATGGCATGCTCAATTATCTCTTAACCTAGCTATGCTAGGCTCTACAACCATTGTTGTAGCTCATCATATGTATTCTATGCCTCCCTATCCATACCTAGCTACTGACTATGGTACACAACTTTCCTTGTTCACACACCACATGTGGATTGGCGGATTTCTAATAGTCGGTGCTGCTGCACATGCAGCAATTTTTATGGTAAGAGACTATGATCCAACTACTCGATACAACGATCTATTAGATCGCGTCCTTAGACACCGCGATGCAATCATATCCCACCTTAACTGGGTATGTATATTTCTAGGTTTTCACAGTTTTGGCTTGTACATTCATAATGATACCATGAGTGCTTTAGGCCGTCCACAAGATATGTTTTCGGATACTGCCATACAATTACAACCTATCTTTGCTCAATGGGTACAAAATATCCATGCTACTGCGCCTGGCGTAACAGCTCCTGGTGCAACAACAAGTACTAGCTTAACGTGGGGAGGCGGCGAGTTAGTAGCAGTAGGTGGCAAAGTGGCTTTGTTACCTATTCCATTAGGAACCGCAGATTTTTTAGTCCATCACATTCATGCATTTACCATACATGTGACTGTATTAATACTTTTGAAAGGTGTTTTATTTGCTCGGAGTTCCCGTTTGATACCCGATAAAGCAAATCTAGGTTTTCGCTTTCCTTGCGATGGGCCTGGCCGAGGGGGAACATGTCAAGTATCCGCCTGGGATCATGTTTTCTTAGGTTTATTCTGGATGTACAATGCAATTTCGGTAGTCATTTTCCATTTCAGTTGGAAAATGCAGTCGGATGTTTGGGGTACTATAAGTGATCAAGGGGTGGTAACTCATATTACAGGGGGAAACTTTGCACAGAGTTCCATTACGATTAATGGGTGGCTTCGAGATTTCTTGTGGGCACAGGCATCGCAAGTCATTCAGTCTTATGGTTCTTCATTATCTGCATATGGTCTTTTTTTCTTAGGTGCTCATTTTGTCTGGGCCTTCAGTTTAATGTTTTTATTCAGCGGCCGTGGTTATTGGCAAGAACTCATTGAATCTATCGTTTGGGCTCATAACAAATTAAAAGTTGCTCCTGCTACTCAGCCTAGAGCCTTGAGCATTATACAAGGACGCGCTGTAGGAGTAACCCATTACCTTCTGGGTGGAATTGCCACGACATGGGCATTCTTCTTAGCGAGAATTATTGCAGTAGGATAGTGGCTAGGAGGATTTGAAAGGCATTATGGAATTAAGATTTCCCAGGTTTAGCCAAGGCTTAGCTCAGGACCCCACTACTCGTCGTATTTGGTTTGGTATTGCTACCGCACATGATTTCGAAAGTCATGATGATATTACTGAAGAACGTCTTTATCAGAACATTTTTGCTTCTCACTTTGGGCAATTAGCAATAATCTTTCTATGGACGTCCGGAAATCTGTTTCATGTAGCTTGGCAAGGAAATTTTGAATCATGGATACAGGATCCTTTACACGTAAGACCTATTGCTCATGCGATTTGGGATCCTCATTTTGGTCAACCCGCTGTGGAAGCCTTTACTCGAGGAGGTGCTGCTGGTCCAGTGAATATTGCTTATTCTGGAGTTTATCAGTGGTGGTATACAATAGGATTACGCACCAATGAGGATCTTTATACTGGAGCTCTTTTTCTATTATTTCTTTCTACGCTGTCCTTAATAGCGGGTTGGTTACATCTACAACCCAAATGGAAACCAAGCCTTTCGTGGTTCAAAAACGCGGAATCTCGTCTCAATCATCATTTGTCAGGACTTTTCGGGGTAAGTTCTTTGGCTTGGACAGGACATTTAGTTCATGTTGCTATTCCCGCATCCAGGGGGGAGTACGTTCGATGGAATAATTTCTTAGATGTATTACCCTATCCCCAGGGGTTGGGACCCCTTTTGACGGGTCAATGGAATCTTTATGCCCAAAACCCTGATTCGAGTAATCATTTATTTGGTACCGCTCAAGGAGCGGGAACTGCCATTCTAACTCTTCTTGGGGGATTCCATCCACAAACACAAAGTTTGTGGCTGACCGATATGGCTCACCATCATTTAGCTATTGCATTTATTTTTCTCATTGCCGGTCACATGTATCGAACTAACTTCGGAATTGGGCACAGTATTAAAGATCTTTTAGAAGCGCATACTCCTCCGGGGGGTCGATTAGGGCGTGGGCATAAGGGCCTTTATGACACAATCAACAATTCGATTCATTTTCAGTTAGGTCTTGCTCTAGCTTCTTTAGGGGTTATTACTTCCTTAGTAGCTCAACATATGTACTCTTTACCTCCTTATGCATTCATAGCACAAGACTTTACTACTCAAGCTGCTTTATATACTCATCACCAATATATTGCAGGGTTCATCATGACAGGGGCTTTTGCTCATGGAGCTATTTTTTTCATTAGGGATTACAATCCGGAACAGAATGAGGATAATGTATTGGCAAGAATGTTAGACCATAAAGAAGCTATCATATCTCATTTAAGTTGGGCTAGCCTCTTTCTAGGATTCCATACCTTGGGCCTTTATGTTCATAACGACGTCATGCTTGCTTTTGGTACTCCAGAAAAGCAAATCTTGATCGAACCTATATTTGCCCAATGGATACAATCTGCTCATGGCAAGACGACATATGGGTTCGATATACTCTTATCTTCAACGAATGGCCCCGCTTTCAATGCGGGTCGAAGCCTATGGTTGCCCGGATGGTTGAATGCTGTTAATGAGAATAGTAATTCGCTTTTCTTAACAATAGGACCTGGGGATTTCTTGGTTCATCATGCTATTGCTCTAGGTTTGCATACAACTACATTGATTTTAGTAAAGGGCGCTTTAGATGCACGCGGTTCCAAATTAATGCCAGATAAAAAGGATTTTGGATATAGTTTTCCTTGTGACGGCCCAGGGCGCGGCGGTACTTGTGATATTTCTGCTTGGGACGCATTTTATTTGGCAGTTTTCTGGATGTTAAATACCATTGGGTGGGTTACTTTTTATTGGCATTGGAAACATATCACATTATGGCAGGGCAACGTTTCACAATTTAATGAATCCTCCACTTATTTGATGGGATGGTTAAGAGATTACCTATGGTTAAACTCTTCACAACTTATCAATGGATATAATCCTTTTGGGATGAATAGTTTATCGGTATGGGCGTGGATGTTCTTATTTGGACATCTTGTTTGGGCTACTGGATTTATGTTCTTAATTTCCTGGCGGGGGTATTGGCAGGAATTAATTGAGACTTTAGCATGGGCTCATGAACGCACACCTTTAGCTAATTTAATTCGCTGGAGAGATAAGCCCGTGGCTCTTTCCATTGTGCAAGCAAGATTGGTTGGATTAGCTCACTTTTCCGTGGGTTATATATTCACTTATGCAGCTTTCTTGATTGCCTCAACATCAGGCAAGTTTGGTTAATTTAGTTTGTTTTTTTGTACTGTATCAGCACCTAGTTCATTACTCTTGATAGAGAGGGAGGATCTGCCTTTTTAGATTTCTTTTTCTATTTATTTTTCCATCTAGGATTAGAACCGTATACTTGGTAATAATAGCAACGACACATTATGGCAAAAAAAAGTTTGATTCAGAGGGAAAGAAGCGGCAGAAATTAGAACAGAAATATCATTTGATTCGTCAATCTTTAAAAAAAAAGATAAGAAGCAAAGTTTCTCCCTTGAGTTTGAGTGAAAAAACGAAAATGCGAGAAAAATTGCAATCCCTACCGCGTAATAGTGCACCTACACGCCTTCATCGACGTTGTTTTTTGACCGGAAGACCTAGAGCTAACTATCGACATTTTGGGCTATCCGGACACGTACTTCGAGAAATGGTTTATGAATGTTTGTTACCGGGTGCAACAAGATCCAGTTGGTAAGGATAAAATACCCTTTCGTATTTGTATGGATTTCTGGAATTGATAATCATAGAGGAGCCCTCTTTACCATTCTGTATAAATGGACTATTCTATTTGTATAGATATTGGTAGAGGGGCGTATCCAACCCTCTTTTATCCACTAGTTACCCCTCTTTAGTTTAAGAGTATAGAGCAGTTTGGTAGCTCATAAGGCTCATAACCTTGGGGTTGCGGGTTCGATTCCCACTACCGCCTCCATACTCCTTCTTTATGATATATGCATGATATAATATATACATCATGCATTTGTATCTGGATTTTTTGATTTCCTAAAAGAGTTTTGGTCTAACAGTTTTTTCTCGGAAGAAGCAAAAAAATAAAAGAAAGAATAAAATATGAAAGAAAAGCGTCCATTGTCTAATGGATAGGACAGAGGTCTTCTAAACCTTTGGTATAGGTTCAAATCCTATTGGACGCAATCTTATTTCTATCTATTCTTTAAATAACTATACTAAACTAAAAACAAAGAAAACTTTTTTGCATGATTCAAATGAAAAAGCTTTCTCAACGATTCCTATTCTACTAACAAGAGTAGACATGCAAAATTTATTTGTTACTGAAGAGAAAACCGTTCCAGCTGTTCCTGAATAGCTTCCTTCAAAAGGATTTCCGCTTGCTCGGTGAATGTCTTGCTAGAAGATATAATTTCTTGGAATTGAGGTTTAGTATCTTTTAGATGTTTACGTAACTCATCCAGAAATTTATTTACCTGTTCAATTTCTAACGAATCAAGATATCCTCTTGTTCCGGTATAAATAGTAGCTATCTGCTCTTCCACTGGGAGAGGATTTGCCTGGGATTGTTTAAGCAATTCCCTTAATCGTCGACCCCTTGCCAATTGATTCTGACTTGTTTTATCGAGAGCAGAGGCGAATTGTGCAAAGGCTTGTAACTCTGCGAATTGCGCTAGTTCCAATTTTGATTTGCCAGCTACTTGTTTCATGGCTTTAATTTGAGCCGCGGATCCTACTCTGGAAACAGAAATACCCACATTAATAGCGGGTCGAATTCCGGCATTGAATAGATCCGCAGATAAGAATATTTGTCCATCTGTAATGGAGATTACATTAGTAGGAATATAGGCGGAAACGTCTCCAGATTGAGTCTCAACTATTGGTAAAGCGGTCATACTTCCTTCGCCTAAAAGAGAATTTAATTTAGCGGCTCTTTCTAAAAGGCGTGAATGCAAATAAAAAACATCCCCTGGATAAGCCTCACGTCCGGGAGGTCTTCTTAATAGAAGGGACATTTGGCGATAAGCTTGTGCCTGTTTGGAGAGATCATCATAAATTATTAAAGTATGCCGTTCGCGGTACATAAAATACTCAGCCAGGGCTGCTCCCGTATAAGGAGCGAGGTATTGTAATGTAGCAGGTGAATCCGCCATTTCAGCTACTACAATAGTGTATTCCATGGCCCCCTCCTCATGGAAAGTAGTTACTACTTGAGCTACGGAGGATGCTCTTTGACCGATAGCTACATAAACACATATTACACCTTGCCCTTTTTGATTGAGAATTGTATCTGTGGCTACTGCTGTTTTGCCAGTCTGTCTGTCCCCAATAATTAACTCTCGCTGACCGCGCCCTATAGGGATCATCGAATCGATAGCAATAAGCCCTGTTTGAAGAGGTTCGTATACGGAACGCCTGGAAATTATACTTGGAGCAGGAGATTCAATTAAGCGAGATTCGGAAGCTATAATTTCGCCTTTCCCATCAATAGGTTTAGCCAGAGCATTTACAACACGACCCAAGTAAGCCTCACTCACGGGTATCTGAGCAATTCTTCCTGTTGCTTTTACAAAACTTCCCTCTTGTATCATCAACCCATCGCCCATTAATACAATCCCAACATTTTTGGATTCCAAATTCAGAGCAATACCCCTAGTACCTTCTGCAAATTCGACTAATTCACCTGACATTATTTCACCAAGACCTATAATACGAGCAATCCCATCCCCCACTTGAACTACGCGACCTATATTCTCAATCCCTACTTTCCTATTATATTGTTCAATACGTTCGCGGAGAATTTTATGAATTTCGTCGACTCGAAGGGTTGCCATTAGTGTTTCTTGACTCTTTTTTCGGAAGCAAGGGGAAAAATAATGCCTAAATTCTAAACGAAAGTAGAAGTTCAAGGCCTAATTAATTTAATTATTTCTTCCATTCCAGGGACCCGAGAATGCCAATATTAGCACGAATCGTACGGAAATGTAACTCGGTATTCAAACAACTATTCAGAGTTCCTAGAGCTCCTTGTACGGCCTGTTGGAAAACCCGCTGTCGGACCTGATTCATTGCCCTTTGTTTTTCAAAATAAAGGGTTTCGTTTTTAGACTTTTCCAATTGTTCCAAACTAATAGAAGTAGCATTAATCAAATTTGCTTTTTCTCGTTCTATCTCAGAGTATCCATTCATTCGATACTCATCCGCTTCTAGTTCGACTTTCTGTAATCGAATCCGAGCTTTTTCGAGTTGCTCAATGGTCCCTCTACGCAATTCTTCTGAATTTCGAATAGTACTCAAGATCCTCTGTTTTCGATTATCTAATAAATCTTTTAATGAAAGTAGATTATTTTGTAAGTTTACAACTTTTATGATCTCTTCCCGAACCAAACATGAATCTTTCGATTCATTTGGCTCTCACGCTCCTTTTTTTTTTTCTATAGCTATTTCCATATCTTTTTTTTAAGTAATGAGCCTATCCTCTATCTTCTTTTTTATGTTTATATTTCAATATACCGAAACCTATATAAGACTAGATAAATATTAAGAGGACTCTTCCGCCTAGATAAAAATATATCATGGTCAGCAAAGTTGTTTCTTTATTTTTATTTGCCCTCTAGTTAATAATTTCAATTTCATTAAGAAAAACTAACTAAATAAATGGAAAATGAAAATTAATAGAATTCTTTTTTATTTTTTTTTTCTTCAAATCCAAAAAATTTCTCTTTTTTATACATAGGTCGTCGATTCGGCATTGGTTAAAAAAGGGCAGGGTGCCCCCTTTTTTTTCTAGTAAATAGTTCAAACCATTTTATCGATATGAGTGTTCTATATCAGATAAATTTTACATTAGCTATTTCCCGTTTAAATTGGTACTAATACTAATATAGTTGTAGAAAGAGTACCTCTTTTTGCCTGGACTTCAAGCAGTTTAGCTTTAACCGTGTTAATGGTCTCACATTCTTGGTTTATAGAGAATCAAAGTTGATTTACCAATGAGTCGCGAAATGCTATGGTTCTTCCATATGATTTCTGAATTTATTCAGAAGTAATTCGTCGAGATCGTGCACCCTTTTCTTATTTATCCGAAAAATACTAAAAAATATTATAAAGTGCAGCCGGATAGATCCAATCTATTCTTGAAATAGACAACTCGCACACACTCCCTTTCCAAAAAAAATCAAAACACCAACCACTACAGTTAGATTTATTAGATTTGTTGCTAAAATATCGGTATTAAGCCCGAAACTGCCAGCGGATGGCCAGTGAGCTAAAAAAACGAAAGAATGGGTTACATTTTTCATATGCTCTCCTCTTATAGATAGGACGAACAAAGAACAAAGTTTTTCGATCACTTACTTCGCTCGCCCTTTTTTGATCGGTTTTTTTAATGCAAATAGATTCAATCTAGTAATTTCTTTTAGATTAAGTCTTACGTCTTGTTTGACCGGTGAAAGACTTCCTTTGTTGAAATGTTCTGTTCCCAAAATTCCTAAAATAAAAGGAAAAAACTTTCCACTTTCCTAAACTAAGGACGGGAAATAAGAAGGTGAGCATATCTTCTAAATTAATAATACTCAACTCAGCCCTTCCTAGAATGGGGTATTATCTGTCCCGATAAATAGATAATTCCAGGAGTAATAAATAGGAGTAAATTAAATAAAGTATTGATATAATTGGAATTGTGGAAGCAAATACCAATTTACTAAAAAAAGAAAAAAGTATCTAATCGAAATCGAAAGAATTTTTTTTTTAAGATTAAACAAAAGGGTTCGCAAATAAAAGCGCTAGTGCCACAACTAGTCCATAAATTGTTAAAGCTTCCATAAAAGCTAGACTAAGCAATAAAGTACCTCGTATTTTACCTTCTGCTTCTGGCTGTCTCGCAATACCTTCTACAGCTTGTCCTGCAGCAGTACCTTGACCAACTCCAGGTCCAATAGAAGCAAGCCCTACGGCCAATCCAGCAGCAATAACAGAAGCAGCAGCAATTAGTGGATTCATGGTGAGTAGTTCCTCGTGTCAAAAAAAAGAAATGGTTAAGGATACAATCAACCAATAAATTCTTACTTCTAAGCTCTATTGGGGAGAAGTAAAGTAACTAAAAAGTACAAATTGAAATCAAATTGAAATGATAATGTGAATTGTCCGAACTACATAGAAGGGAATTCCATATCCATATATCGGATTAGATAATGAATCTAACCTAGGAATATATAATATAATATCCTATATATATACATTTGTTTCTTCTATTTTGTTTGCATATTTTCTCATTTTCTATTGAATCGGATTCTAAAATCATTGCTTAAAGTGGAAACCTGCATAAAAGAGGACTCCACTTATAGACATTAAGGATATTATAGTATAGATCTAGCCTGACTCCACCCTCCTTAATGCATATATACTTTGAAAATTCCATAATATAGTCTATTCTATTCTCTCTCCTACAACTCTAGGCTATATATTCATACGCATTTCTAACTATTTTTTTGCAACCAAGCAGATTATCTGGAACCATGCATGAATTGAGCTAAGCTGCAAAAAAAAAAAATACTATTTCCAAAAAGAGTCAATTCAATGATGACCCTCCATGGATTCACCTATATAGGCTGCGGCTAATGTTGCAAAAATAAGAGCTTGAATACCGCTTGTAAATAATCCAAGAAACATGACCGGTATAGGGATTACTAAGGGGACTAAAGAAACAAGAACAACAACGACTAATTCATCCGCCAATATATTCCCGAAAAGTCGAAAGCTAAGCGATAATGGTTTTGTGAAATCTTCTAGGATGTTAATTGGTAAAAGGATTGGAGTTGGTTTAATATATTTCTCGAAATAGCTCAATCCTTTTTTGCTAAGACCAGCATAAAAATATGCCGCTGACGTGAGTAAAGCTAAAGCAACAGTAGTATTTATATCATTCGTGGGCGCTGCTAATTCCCCATGGGGTAACTCTATAATTTTCCAAGGTAAAAGAGCACCCGACCAATTCGAAACAAAAATAAAAAGGAACATAGTTCCAATAAAGGGAACCCAGGGACCATATTCTTCTCCAATCTGAGTTTTGCTCAAGTCTCGAATAAACTCAAGGACATATTCAAAAAAATTCTGACCGTCGGTCGGGATGGTTTGTGGATTCCGAACAGCTATGACAACTGAACCTAGCAAGATAGTAATTACGACCCAAGAAGTGATGAGTACTTGGGCATGAATTTGGAAACCTCCTATTTGCCAATAGAAGTGTTGGCCTACTTCTACACCCGATATATCGTATAACCCCTTGAGTGTTTTAATGGAACAAGGTATAATATTCATATTGTCCTCTGATAAAAATTGAACTTCAAAAAAGGAATTCTTTTGATTCAACCATCTCTTTCTCAACTCAGCAACTTGAAGTATTAATCTTATATTTAGGATACCAAGAAAGCACATCAGATCATAATATATATCAATACCCTCTAATATATATCAATATTCCCCTTCTTTTTTCTATGCAAAAAAAATTCTATGCAAAAAAAAAGATATAGTAAAGTAAGTGATTCCATAAATTTACGCAGTTGCCCAAGAATTCACTATATATTCTTAATCAACGATTTCTTATATAGAGAGAACGGCCCTCACAAATTGAAAATACTAATTTGTTAAGAATCAATCGAATTGAAGTCATAGTGTCATCGTTGGCTGGAATCGATATATTCGCGAGATCCGGGTCACAATTTGTATCGACTAAAGAAATAGTAGGAATCCCCAAAATGGCACATTCCCGAAGAGCTATATACTCTTTTTGCTGATCAAGGACGATCACAATGTCTGGCAATCTCGTCATATATTTGATCCCGCCGAGATACCTTTGCAAAGTAGATAATTTTCTCTTCAAGATTGCCACATCTCTTTTTGGGAGATGGTGGAATTTTCCCATTTTTTCTTCTGCTCTTAAGTCTCTAAATTGAGAAAGTCTAGTTTTCGTAATCGACCAATTCGTTAACATACCACTGAACCACTTTTTATTAACATAATGACAACGAGCCCTTATTGCAGCTGATGCTACTAAATCTGTTGCTCTTTTTTTGGTACCAACAATTAAGAAACTTTTTCCCTGACTTGCTGCATCAAAAACTAAATCACAAGCTTCTGATAAAAAACGAGCCGTTCTAGCGAGATTTATAATATGAGTACCTTTACGCTTTGCCGAAATGTAAGGGGCCATTTTAGGATTCCATTTCTTAATACCATGACCAAAATGAACTCCTGCTTCTATCATCTCTTTCAAATTAATGTTCCAATATCTTCTTGTCATTTTTTCCACACTTCCTTTTTTTTAATCCTACCATTCCATTACGGAATTTAGTTCTTTTTGAAGATTAAGAAAGATCCGAAATAGCTTGAAATAAATAATAATTGTTCCGAGAGAACCTTGTACTAAGATAAGAGTTGGCCATTGATACATGGTATAAACATAACCACCTTAATGAATTAACTGACTTGTTTTACTTATTAAAATAAAAATCTTAAAAATCTAAAATTTGACCTGTTAGTGTTCTAAGTTCAAAAGTCTAGTAAAGTAAAAAATATTTTTATGGGGGTTCTTATGTCTCATAAAAATTGTTTGTTACGTCAGAATCTGAAGAAACTAATTCTGTATGGAGAAACAAAAAATCTCTCATTTCCGACGCGAATAGATTTTTTTTTTTTATTTCGAAATAAAGGTTCTTGTCTTGTGGGGAACGATGCACAAATTTTTGGAATCCGGTACCAACAGGTATAATCCCCCCCAGAACTACGTTTTCTTTCAAGCCTTTCAACCAATCAATGCGACCTCGTAGGGCAGCTTTTGCTAAAACTCGAGCAGTTTCTTGAAAACTTGCTTCAGATATGAAACTTTGGGTATTCAGGGAAGCCCTTGTTATTCCCAATAAGATTGCCCGATAATAGATCGATTCATCCAAAGCTCGTCCT